>NC_064638.1:430768826-431071856 GCF_023864345.2 Schistocerca serialis cubense | reverse complement strand
ACAAATGTAAGGACGTAGATGCTTATCTCACCAGAGGTAAGATAGATACTGCCTACAGGAAAATTAAAGAGACCTTTGGAGAAAAGAGAACGACTTGTATGAATATCAAGAGCTCAGATGGAAACCCAGTTCTAAGCAAAGAAGGGAAAGCAGAAAGGTGGAAGGAGTACATAGAGGGTCTATACAAGGGCGATGTACTTGAGAGCAATGTTACAGAAAGGGAAGAGGATGTAGATGAAGATGAAATGGGAGATATGATACTGCGTGAAGAGTTTGATAGAGCACTGAAAGACCTAAGTTGAAACAAGGCCCCGGGAATAGACAACATTCCATTAGAACTACTGACAGCCTTGGGAGAGCCAGTCCTGATAAAACTCTACCATCTGGTGAGCAAAATGTATGATACAGGCAAAATACCCTCAGACTTAGAGAAGAATATAATAATTCCAATCCCAAAGAAAGCAGGTGTTGGCAGATGTGAAAATTACCAAACTATCAGTTTAATAAGTCACAACTGCAAAATACTAACGTGAATTCTTTACAGACGAATGAAAAAACTGGTAGAAGCCGACCTCGGCGAAGATCAGTTTGGATTCCGCAGAAATGTTGGAACACGTGAGGCAATACTGACCCTATGACTTATCTTAGAAGCTAGAGTAAGAAAAGGCAAACCTACATTTCTAGCATTTGTAGACTCAGAGAAAGCTTTTGACAATGTTGACTGGAATACTCTCTTTCAAATTCTGAAGATGGCAGGGGTAAAATACAGGGAGCAAAAGGATATTTACAATTTGTACAGAAACCAGATGGCAGTTATAAGAGTCGAAGGACATGAAAGGGAAGTAGTGGTTGGGAAGGGAGTGAGACAGGGTTGTAGCCTCACCCCAATGTTATTTAACCTGTATATTGAGCAAGCAGTAAAGGAAACAAAAGAAAAATTGGGAGTAGGTATTAAAATCTATGGAGAAGAAATTAAAACTTTAAGGTTTGCCGATGTCATTGTAATTCTGTCAGAGACAGCAAAGGACTTGGAAGAGCAGTTGAATGGAATGGACAGTGTCTTGAAAGGAGGATATAAGATGAATATCAACAAAAGCAAAACGAGGATAATGGAATGTAGTCGAATTAAGTCAGGTGATGCTGAGGGAATTAGATTAGGAAATGAGACACACAAAGTAGTAAATGAGTTTTGCTATTTGGGGAGCAAAATAACTGATGATGGTCGAAGTAGAGAAGATATAAAATGTAGACTGGCAATGGCAAGGAAAGCATTTCTGAAGAAGAGAAATTTGTTAACAACAAGTATGGATTTAAATGTCAGGAAGTCGTTTCTGACAGTATTTGTATGCAGTGTAGCCATGTATGGAAGTGAAACATGGACAATAGTTTGTTTGGACAAGAAGAGAATAGAAGCTTTCAAAATGTGGTGCTACAGAAGAGGAGTTTGTGGCACAACTTGACTAGAAGAAGGGATCGGTTGGTAGGACATGTTCTGAGGCATCAAGGGATCACCAATTTAGTATTAGAGGGCAGCGTGGAGGGTAAAAATTGTAGAGGGAGACCAAGAGATGAATACACTAAGGAGATTCAGAAGGATGTAGGCTGCAGTACATACTGGGAGATGAAGAAGCTTGCACAGGATAGAGCAGCATGGAGAGCAGCATCAAACCAGTCTCAGGACTGAAGACCACAACAACAACAACAACAACAACAACAACAGGAGGTATAGAATGACATCTAGAAAGGTAGCTTGAGGAGTTGAGAAGGACCAGGTAGACCAGATTTGGGAAAGAGCAAAGATTGTTCTTGCTGTAAGTCCAGACCATGAAAATGTCATAAATGAAGCTGAATCTGGTAAGAGGGTTTAGGCATTGACTGGATAGGAAAGATTTCTCCAGATGGTGCCATGCAAGTACCCATGGAAGTACCATGGATTTGTTTGTAGATTTGGGCTTCGAAAGTGAAATAATTGTGGGTCAGGTTGTGGTTGACTAGGATCATTAGGAAAGAGATGGTATTGGGATTAGGAGGATATTGGAAAATGTAGTGTTCCATGGCTTCAAGGCCATGGGTATGGGAGATGTTGGTTTACAAGATGTTGCATCCACAGTGACCAACAGCGAGACAGGACAGGAACCATGGAGAGATGGTGAAGGAAGTGAGCAGTGTCTTGAATGTAGGATAGGATAGGAAGTTACAGATAATAGTTTGGAGGTGTTGGTCTACAAAAACAGAGGTTCGTTCTGTGGGAGCATTGTACCCAACCACAAGAGGGTGATCAGTAGGGAGACCTGTGGGGTTGGGTTTATGGAGTAGGTAAAACATAGTAGTGCAGGAAGGAGAGGGGGGCAGGGAGGTTGGTGGGAGAGGGGGGAAGAGTTACTGGTAAGAGGAGGAAGATGGATTCAAGTGTCAGGTTTTGGGATGGACCTAAGCCCTTGATGAGATGCCAGAGGTCCTTTTAGACTTCTCAGATGGGATCTTAATATAAGATTTGCATGTAGAGGTGTCAGAAAGTTGACAGAGACCCTCAGCTACATAGTCGCTATGTTTCATGGTCATTGTGGTAGAGTCTTTGTCTGCAGGAAGGATGGTACAGTCTGAATTGGTTTTCATGCTATGATGGATAGCTGTGTGTTCCTGAGGAGTGATGTTGGACTCACCGGGGTGGGGGGTTTAAGAAAGGAAGGAAAGAGAGACCAGTTTAGAAATGAGGAATTCCTAAAAGATTACCAGATGACTGGGTGGAAGCAGAGGAGGATCATGGTTCAAGGTAGGTTGGAACTATTTTAAACAAGGTTCTGTGTGGAGTTTTGGATGGCTGTTGTTAGTGGATTGTGTGGCGAAGAAATTGTTTCCGCTACAAAGAATGGTTAAAGGAAAGAATGTCCTTTACTAGTCCATCTTGGTTGAAATTAAGTTTTGGACTAAATGCAAGGCCCTGGAAATGTCTTACAGTTTAAAATATTATTCCAAAATCTCTGTCTTATCATTATATAATTAATCTGAAATCTCCCAGTTTTCCCAGATCTCTTCCATATACACAACCTTCTTTCATTGATCCTTTCACTATTCTTAAACTAGTGTTAGCGATTATTAAATTATGCAAGTGACTTGCTCTTCCATTTCTTTCCCCCCATCCATATTCTCCCTTTCCTACCACTGGATTCTAAGCTATCATCACAATAAATTTTCATCTCCTTAACTATGTAAATAATTTTGTTTACTCATCATACATTATTTAAATCTCTGACATTCTGGTGTAGTTCTGCAGCTGCTCTTAGCACTTTTAGAATCAAGATGAGAGCCATAAGGACCACAAGGATCATTGATACAAGCAAAACTAGGGACCATTCAGAAATCTGGAGATGCTAACAAACTCTCTCTTTCTCTCTCCCTCTCTTTCTCACACACACACACACACACACACACACACACACACACACACACACAAAACAAATTCATAATAGTTCACATTAGAATAAATTTAAGCCTACACAAGTTATATATTGATACACAATTTTGTCAAAAGTGAATATACCACATAGCCCTTCGTGTCTTCAGTAAGCTCCCCATAAGTACAAAGTCTGATGAAGACAATGCACAGTTTTGTAAAGCTGTGAAGTCTAATTTACTATGTCAGTGTTTTCACTCTACCAAAGAATACCTAGATCAGTGAATCTGCTGGATATGACTAAGTGAAACATGACACAAATTTTATATAAACTTGGTGCAACATATTGTAAGCCATAATCTCCGCAATCTAAATATTAACACAGTTTCATCTGACATCTTTCAGGTTTCCTTTACCAGGATATAGATTAGCTGGCTGTTTCTCAAGGAGTTCCTTGCGGGTTGGGGGAGTGGCTATGTGCGTAAAAAACAGTATTCCATTTGAGTCCATAGACGTATCATGACACTGCACTGAACAGATATTTGAATGTTGCGCAGGGGCAGCTGACTTTAGAGAAAGTAAACTTCTAATTGTTGTTGTTTATAGGTCCCCTAACTCTGACTTCAGAGCATTTCTGCTCAAGCTAGAGAGGGTTCTTGACTTGCTTTGTAGGAAGTTCCAGAAATTAGTTATATGTGGTGACTTCAATATTAATTTTGTTTATGACGGTGCAAGAGAAAGGATGTTGGTAGATCTTCTAAATTCATATGATCTGATGCAGACTGTGTTTTTTCCATCTAGGGTGCAGGGGAACAGTAGCACAGCATTAGACATTATTTTTATTCATTCTTCATTACTAGATGGACATTCTGTTAGTAAAAGCATGACTGGCCTTTCAGACCATGGTGCACAAATTTAACACTAAAAGGCTTTTGTACTCAAACCAATGTCATATTTAATTACAAACTATGTAGGAAAGTTAATCCAACAGCAATGGAGAGATTTTTAAACCTTGTCAAGGAACAAGAGTGGCAGGATGTTTATAGTGCCAATAAGATAGATGATAAATACAATGCTTTCCTTAACACATTTCTCATGCTCTTTGAGAGTTGCTTTCCATTAGAACATTCTATATAGGGTGCTAGCAGTAATAGGCAGCCCGGGTGGCTGACTAGTGGGATAAGGATATCTTGTAGAACAAAGTGGGAATTACGGTATATCAAAATGTTAGAAGTAGCTACAATCAAGCTCTAGTTGGATGATCCTGAAAAGGGGAGTTATTAGTTATGTTTCTGGGCATATTGTATATCACCTATGACACTGTTGCTCGTTTGGCACCACCCAGAGGTCACGTGTTGGGTAATTTAGGTTATATCTACTGTGCACCTGTCTGATTGGAAAAAGTACATATGAAGAAGGTAGACACAAAACTTAACGAGACAATGCGCTGCATTACTGGTTCCATCAAAGCAACCCCATGCCACTGGTTACCTACCCTGAGTTACATCCATCCACCTCACTTAAGGCAGAAACAAGCTCTACTGAGGGAGGCCAAGAAAATCTCTGCATCACCCTCTCCACCATTGCACCAGGAATTCTGACATCTGCCACAGCAACGATTGCGATCAAGAAGACCACCAAGTGTTACTGCAGGACAACTCATCACGGATGGTTTTGATCTAAATGAAAGCTGGAAGCATGAATGGCCAACAAAAACACTGGGAACAAGAGCCCATCACCTTGATCCCACAAAGAAGCCAAAAGGTTTTGACCTACCGAGGAACCTTTGGTGCCGCCTCAACAGGTTAAGGACTGGACATGGTTGTTGTAGCTACTTCAGGTACAAACGGGGCTGGATCAGTTCACCAATGTGTGAATGTAATCAAGAAGAGCAGACAATTGAACATTTAGTCCAACGCTGTCCACTTCATTCATACCCTGGAATTCCCAAATGATTTGTTCACTCTCACATCCAGCTTCATTAACTGGTTAAAAACATGCACTTTAAGGTTTAATCTTGTCTTATATCATATGTATATTGTATAAAATCATTTGCCTTATGTCAACTGTATATTGTATAAAATCACCATACGATTAAATAAAACATTCAAGCTATAGTTGCCCATTACAAACAGTATTGTAAGGTGCTTCAAAACATTATTAGGAAGGCAAAGAGTATGTGGTATGCAAATAGAATAGCTAATTCTCAGGATAAAATTAAAACAATATGGCCAGTTGTGAAGGAAGTGTCTGGTCAGCAGCACAAGGTCAACGATATAAAGTCAGTTCACAGTAAAAATATTTCTTTTACTGAAAAATCAGATATATGACAGTATTAAACAATCATTTTCTGAGCAATGCTGGTGAATTAAATAAAAATTTAGTTTCTACAGGAAATCATATAACTTTCTTGACAAATGCCTTTCCGAGATTAATGTTTGAAATACTCCTCTGCGATGCAGACAAGGGGGGATTGAGGCAATAATTAAATCACTGAAGACTAAGGACTCTCATGGTTATGATGCAGTGCCTTGCAGAATATTAAAGTACTGTGCTGCACATGTTAGCCCTGTATTTAGCCATGTTTGTAATTTTTCCTTTAGGGATGGTCAGTTTCCTGAGCGATTAAAGTACTCAGTAGTAAAGCCGCTTTATAAAAAGGGAGAAAGGGATAATGTAGATAATTTTATGCCTATTTCTATGCCATCATTGTTTGCAAAAGTTATTGAAAAGGCTGTGTATGTAAGGACAATTGATCATCTTATATCACACAATTTGCTATCAAACATACAGTTAGGCTTTAGAAGTCGTTTAACAACTGAAAATGCTATAATCTCTTTTCTCTGTGAGGTACTGGATGGGCTAAACAAAAGGTTTCGAATGCTTGGCATACTTTTTGATTTAACTAAGGCATTTGATTGTGTTGATCATAAAATATTGCTCCAGAAATTGGACCATTATGGAATATGGGGAGAAGCTCACAATTGGTTCACCTCTTACTTTAGCAACAGACAGGAAAAGGTCATTACTCATGATGTTGATAACGGTTGTGATGTGGGGTCTGAGTGGGGCACTGTCAAATAGGGGTGCTCCAGGGATAAGTGTTGGGGCCACTCCTGTTCCTAATTTATATAAATGATATGCCCTCTAGTATTACGAGTAACTCTAAAATATTTCTGTTTGCTGATGACACTAGCTTGATAGTAAAGGATGTAGGGTGCAACACTGGCTTGGTTTCAAATAGTACAGTTCATGACCTAAGTTCATGGCTTGTAGAAAATAAACTAACACTAAATAACAGTAAGACTCAGTTATTACAGTTTCTAACGTACAATTCAACAAAACTTTGACGTTTCAATTTCAGAAACTGAACAGTTCAAATTTCTAGGTGTTCAGATAGATAGTAAGCTGTCATGGAAAGCCCACATTCAGGATCTTGTTCAAAGGCTTAATACTGCCATTTTTACTATTCAAACAGTATCAGAAGTGAGTGATCATCTGACATGAAAATTAGTCTACTTTGCTTATTTTCATTCGCTTATGTCATATGGTTTTATATTTTTGGATAACTCTTCCCATTCTAAAAGGATATTTTTGGCTCATAAATGGGCGGTTCGGGCAATAAGTGGTGTATGTTCACGAACCTCTTGCTGACTCCTGTTCACGAGTCTGGGTATTTTGACATTGGCCTCTCAATATATATATTCCTTACTGTCATTTCATGTTAACAATATTAGCTTATTCCCAAGAATAAGCAGCTTTCACTCGGTTAATACTCGGCAGAAATCAAACCTGCATTTAGATCGGACTCCCTTAACTCTTGTGCAAAAAGGTGTGCAGTATACTGCTGCATCCATTTTCAATAAGCTACCACTCAAATTAAAAAATCTTAGCAGCAATCCATGTGCTTTCAAATCGAAACTGAAGAGTTTCCTCATGGGTCACTGCTTCTGTTCTGTTGAGGAGTTATTTGAAAAATTAAGCTGATTCTTATTGTATTGTTGATGGCGTTTACTTAAACTTATGGACTGACTTTTTTTTGGGTTCATAAACAATTATTTTTATCTTTTATTACTTTTACGTTGTAATTTCATGTACTGACACGTTCCAGACCTTGGAAATTTGCTGCTCAATTTGGTCCTATGGAACTTGACATGTAAATTAAAAAATAAAAAAAAATCTGTTTCGCACTATGTAATATCAGATCACATGGACCAAATAATGTTAAAATAAATAAAATATTCCTGATAATGATTAGTCCTTTGTATGACATGTTGTAATAACGGGAAATAAACTAGTTCACAGACAGTTAAAAACATTCATTCTTATATGTGTGATGATCAATCCTTAACACAACCTGCAGCAGCCTGACAGCCTGGCGGGAAGTATATTTCCCCTCTGCTGTGAGGCCTTTGTTCGCTTACGTAGCATGTGTTTGTTAGACGACGCTGAAATGGGTCTACCTTTGCATCCCTATCTGAAACTCCTTCCTCATATCAACATTCTCTGAAGAGGTCAATTTAACTCTAATTTTTAACTTTCTGGACTTTATACAGTTATGTGTACACTCAGTTCCTGCTCTTTAAAAAATTAGTACAAATAAGTTTTTTCATATCTCGGATTAAATTTCACTTTAATATATTACCCAATTTATATTAGCAACTAATGGGAGTAATCCATTTATTAATAATCCAACTTTGAAATTTTGTGATATAAACTATGCAGCCATGTTGCACCACATAATCTTGAAAATTTATTTCTTCTCTATTTCTGAAAAGCTACAATGTTTGTTCATTATGATAGCTCTATTTGAAAGCAAACCAAAATACTGTTAACAGTATTTTATTCAAAATTGATTTATTTATAATTAACTAAAAAGTAATTTAAATTGGTGTACTGTAAAATTCATTGGAATTTTATATGAAATTATGCAACATTTTCCAAATTGTACATCAGATCATGTAGGGCAATATGTGGCCCATTTTTGGTGTAAGTAACTGAAATCATCTAATGACTTATAGTTGTTATTTTGTAAATCTTATACTTAACAATGTATTTGATTGTTTAGTTTTATATAAAAGGAAGTGATGAATGAGCCACAAGAGAGAGTCAGTAGGAGGGCAGAGAGAGAGAGTGATTCAGTCAGTCGGTCAGTCAGTCAGTCAGTCAGTCTGCATTATTGTCTTCCAGAAGCAGTTTGTGTGAGACACTTTCGAGGCTGTCAGATGAGAAATGTCTATTCCACCAATGAACATGCTAATCAGTCACAATATAAGGCAGGAAAAGTGATATACTCTGTGTTTTATTTTAAAAAATTAATACATCAGCATCGCCAAATGCTGGAACTTTCTGAAGCAACAACCCCTGAGGACATCAAAGTTGAGTATCTCATCATATGGAGAAGCTAAGCTATTGTATGAACTTTCATTAACTGTGACTGAAATTTTCTAGTTCACTCATCTTTGTACTTGTGAATGGTCCAAGCCCGAACTAAGTTGCTCTGATAGCATGATTGAGAATTCATTATTACCACTGTCCAATTATAGACAGATCTACTGAAACTGTATATTTTATTCTCACTCAGCATCAGTGGTAATTAAAATGCTTCTCTCCTCTCACCAATTTAAGGGTAGAATTTTAATATACTATTGCTGAGCTGGGATGTGTGTAAGTCTGTGTATTAATTATTGCATAATTTTCAGTCTCTTTGTGACATCTGACAATTGATTATTGGACAACAGTTGGAATGAGACAGAATGTGTGGTGTGGCAACTCATCATTGGACCACATTTGAGACGAGTAAAATTTTTAAACTTTAAATTACTTTACCTCAGAGGCTTATCTCACTAGGGGTAAGATAGATACTGCCTACAGGAAAATTAAAGAGACCTTTGGAGAAAAGAGAACCACTTGCATAAATATCAAGAGCTCAGATGGAAACCCAGTTCTAAGCAAAGAAGGGAAAGCAGAAAGGTGGAAGGAGTATATAGAGGGTCTATACAAGGGAGATGTACTTGAGGGCATGTTATAGAAATGGAAGAGGATGTAGATGAAGATGAAATGGGAGATATGATACTGCGTGAAGAGTTTGATAGAGCAATGAAAGAACTAAGTCGAAACAAGGCCCCGGCAGTAGACAACATTCCATTAGAACTACTGACAGCCTTGGGAGAGTCCGTCCAGACAAAACTCTACCATCTGGTGAGCAAAATGTATGAGACAGGTGAAATACCCTCAGACTTCAAGAAGAATATAATAATTCCAATCCCAAAGAAAGCAGGCGTCGACAGATGTGAAAATTACCGAACTATCAGTTTAATAAGTCACGGTTGCAAAATACTAACACGAATTCTTTACAGACGAATGGAAAAACTGGTAGAAGCTAACCTTGGGGAAGATCAGTTTGGATTCCGTAGAAATGTGGGAATACGTGAGGCAATACTGATCCTACGACTTATTTTAGAAGCTAGATTAAGAAAAGGCAAACCTACGTTTCTAGCATTTGTAGACTTAGAGAAAGCTTTTGACAATGTTGACTGGAATACTCTCTTTCAAATTCTGAAGGTGGCAGGGGTAAAATACAGGGAGCGAAAGGCTATTTACAATTTGTACAGAAACCAGATGGCAGTTATAAGAGTCGAGGGACATGAAAGGGTTGGGAAGGGAGTGGTTGGGAAGGGAGTGAGACAGGGTTGTAGCCTCTCCCCGATGTTGTTCAATCTGTATATTGAGCAAGCAGTAAAGGAAACAAAAGAAAAATTCGGAGTAGGTATTAAAATCCATGGAGAAGAAATAAAAACTTTAAGGTTCGCCGATGACATTGTAATTCTGTCAGAGACAGCAAAGGACTTGGAACAGCAGCTGAACGGAATGGACAGTGTCTTGAAAGGAGGATACAAGATGAACATCAACAAAAGCAAAACGAGGATAATGGAATGTAGTCGAATTAAGTCAGGTGATGCTGAGGGAATTAGATTAGGAAATGAGACACTTAAAGTAGTAAAGGAGGAGCAAAATAACTGATGATGGTCAAAGTAGAGAGGATATAAAATGTAGACTGGCAGCGGCAAGGAAAGTGTTTATGAAGAAGAGAAATTTGTTAACATCGAGTATAGATTTAAGTGTCAGGAAGTCTTTTCTGAAAGTATACATATGGAGTGTAGCCATGTATGGAAGTGAAACATGGACGATAACTAGTTTGGACAAAAAGAGAATAGAAGCTTTCCAAATGTGGTGCTACAGAAGAATGCTGAAGATTAGATGGGTAGATCACATAACTAATGAGGAGGTATTGAATAGGATTGGGGAGAAGAGATGTTTGTGGCACAACTTGACTAGAAGAAGGGATCGGTTGGTAGGACATGTTCTGAGGCATCAAGGGATCACCAATTTAGTATTGGAGGGCAATGTGGAGGGTAAAAATCGTAGAGGGAGACCAAGAGATGAATACACTAAGCAGATTCAGAGGGATGTAGGCTGCAGCTGGTACTGGGAGATGAAGAAGCTTGCACAGGATAGAGTAGCATAGGGAGCTGCATCAAACCAGTCTCAGGACTGAAGACCACAACAACAACAACGACTCAGACTCCAATTTTCTTTTGTCATGTGACTGTTGACAGGCAGGATAATTGTCAATTTGCATGTGATGCTAATCTGGTTAGGTAGGTTTATTTTTGTGTTTTACAGGCAGGATAAGTGTCAATTTGCATGTGCTGCTAATCTGGTTAGGTAGGTTTATTTTTGTGTTTTGCATTTTAACATAATATCAGTGAGCTGGGATGTGTGCAAGTCTGTGTATTAATTTTTGCATTACATTTCAGAGTCAATTTGTGACACGCACAGAAAACCTTGACACAATTGGAGATGTTTCATATACTCAACATCTTCAATCATTGACACTGAACCTGCAACAGTCATCCGAGGCATCACATTTCTTAGGATTTTTTCCAAGTGAACAGTCCTCTGGTTTATTAGAAAGGTTATCTCAACTATTGGATCACAAGATTATAAGTCCAAGTAACGATTTAAAGAATGAGCTTACAAGTCAAAACAATGACCGAAAATAGAGTATTATTAATCTAAATGACACTTTTAAAACAACGGACAGGAACATACAGGATACACAGCAACAAGTAGCAAACTCTCTTTCAAAACACTGAATTATGTGGGTTGACTGCCCTTAAAATTCAAACAGCATACAATAAGGTTAATAATGTATGGTTACATGTGGAGAACATTGAAGATGTTATTTGTGCTGAGTTAGGTAGGAGGAACTCTGAATTCAAAATAATGCTAGAATATATAGAGCAGAAAGCGAATTCATTGAACAGAAACTAAAACTAAATAATGATCAAATTCATAGGCATATTGCCAGTGTTAAAAATAAAATTGAGACTTTGTATGAAAGTTACTACAGGTTAACAACCGATTAAGTAATGCTGAAACAAATAAGTCGTATCTGCAAATTGGCGGAGATTTTATAACAATTTATTTCTTAAATACTTCCCTGGGGATTTTAAAATACATCCAGTGGATTACCTAACAATGTAAAGATAGTTTTTCTTCAAACTTGCCTGATTCTGTGAAAATTAAACTAGCAAAACATTTCCTTGATGGTGAATCATTGTCATGGGCTACTAAAAATGTAGAGCCAAACATAACATTTAATGAATTCGAACATATGTTCTTGAATAAATTCTGGTCTGAAATGGGGATCAAAATAGCATTTTTGAACAATAGAAAGTAAAGACCAGGTAATCTCTCGATATGAAAATTTTGTGAGAAACAGTTAATTAAGCTTGCTCACTTGGACAAAACTTCTAATGATCGTATTCTTATTGATGCCTTGAAAAGATATCTACCAGTGAAAGCTCATTGGGGCCTTGTTTGGAGTCCTGATGATTCATTAGAGATTTTTTTTAAAACATGTTGATAAACTTGACAAAGCTTTTGAGGACAGAGTTAATGACGCACATTACAACAGGAACAACAATTATAATAGGGAGGAAAAGGGGGGGGGGGTCATCTCATCAAAACCACCAAAATAAAAAGATCGGTAACAGAAGGAATCACAATATTTATAATAATAATAACAGGAATGGTAATTGTAATAGTCAGGACGGAAACCATAGTGATTAGAACCAGGAAAACTGTTAATGCCTTCATTTGATGCCTGTCAGGTGGAGGAAGTAAATAATTTTCATGACCAGGCAATAACAAATTCAGATCAAAAAGAGTGTGATGATGACAGTGTATGTGACTATCCTGTAAAAGCAACTAATTTTGAAAGTAAGTTTTGGGATGTTATAGTTAAACAGATGTATAATGGTAAGAAATGTACTGTAGCTCCTTATGAACTTGAAGAAGGTGTTTTAGTAAAATTGTTTAACTCTGAATGTTCCGTGGAAGATGTAGATGTTGACAGTGATTATTTTGGTGATTGTATTTTAGTGTACCCTGAGATGTAGACTTTTGTGGTTAATTGTGATGGGTGGGTAGGAGGGAAAGGGGGAGGGGTATCCTGAATCAGTAGTAGTGGAAGTATGTGACACCCAGATGAGTGATGTCAGCACAAATGATTATTTGGTTTAAGCTGATACACTTAATTTACAGGAGCTGGATGGTATCGTTTATGTTGAAGTAAATGATCATGACAAAGCCAGTGATGAGGCTCATGAAAGTCAGCTTGTTCCAGCTGACATTAGTGATATTTTGTGTGAATGCCAGGGCATTAGAACACAGCACTGTGAGGTAAATAAGAGGATTATTAAACATTTCAGAGATATTGGTAAGGATGAGTCAGATATCAGTTCAGATAGTTTATCAATCATTCTCAGACAGATTTTACTTGCATCACTAATGAGCACACCTATTCAAGTCCAATTTGTAAGTCCAATCAAGCATTAGAAGTTATTCAGGACACAAGCACACAGGTGACACTTTGCCCTTTACAACTACCTAATGATAATGAGAACCATTTGCAAAAGATTTATATTTTGAAGATATAGAGGATAGTTCACTGAGAGAAACTAATATTAACAAACAGCATGACTTATGTGGTAGTCCATACATCAAAATGACAGTTGGTGATTTGCATGGTTATTGTTTGATTAACACAGGTAGTGCAGTTTCTATTATTTCTGAAAAGTTCAGGGATAGAGTTAAGCAGAGTTCTGAGTACAGTGAATTTCCTATAGTTAGGATTAAAGGTGCTACAGATAAGTTTAGTAAAATTGTAAACAAATGAGCTTTAATCATATTTCATGTTGACAAGGCAATTTTTGAGCAAGGATGTTGGTGGTCAGTCATCTGAATGAATTGATAACGCTAATACACATTTTTCAGGTTATTCTACGTTACACTTAAGAGCTGGTGACACATCTGCTAAAAAAATATGTGATTTTGACAATGAGGTAGAGAGAGACTATATATATGATGATGATTTATATGTAATCATACAACTGATATGGATTTTGATCAACTTGTTACTGACAAGGTAAAAGAAGCAGACAAGCATACTGGAGATGAGAAGTCAGACCTGGAAGAAGTGTTGAAATCCTATAAAGATATATTTAGTGAGAAACCAGATGGAGTTAAGAACTATGCATGTAAGTTAAGGCTTAAAGAGCACCAGCCTTTCTTTACAAAACCATATTCATTTCCTATTTGTAAAAGACAGGTTGTGGAGAGAGAGTCACAGAAGATGCAAAAGTGGAGGATTATTGAAAGGAGTACTAGTCAATACAATAACCCTTTAGTTGTAATGAAAAAGGATGGTGAGGTCAGGCTCGTGCTTGATTCCTGTCATCTAAATAAATTTTTGGAAAGAGAAACTGAACACTCTAAGCCAAGGGAAGAATTGCTCAATAAATTGGCAAGTATTTTTTATGCTTAGACTTGACCTCAGGTTTCCACCAGATAACATTAGAATCAGAAACTAGGAAATATACTTGCTTTCTTATTCTCTGGTAAAAGATATCAGCATCAATTTGAGTGTATCTGTAGCATAGTTTATTAGAGCCTTAGCTCTTGTGTTGGGTAGTGAGATACATTCAAAACTGGTAATTTATGTTGATGATATACTCACAACAAGTAACACCTGGGACAAGCACGTCAATACAATGACAGAGGTAGCTAATAAGTTCATGCAGGGAGATATATCATTTAAGTTAGCTAAATGTAAGTTTGGTGAAAGAACTTTGAACTTTTTAGGACACACTATTTGAGAAGAATTAATATTACCTGATCCAGACAAAATTAAAACTACTGCTAAATTTCCCAAAAAATTTCCTAGAAATAAAAATGAATTAAGGTGCTTTTTCGTTTATCGAATTTCTATCACATACATTAGGACTCAAGCTTTAATTGTGCATAGTTTACATCACCTTTTAAAGAAAAACACAATATGCAAATGGTCCACTGACTGCCAGTTAGCTTTTGATGAGATTAAGCAACAACTTTGTAACAGACAAATTTTACATAGACCTGATCTTACTTTATCATTTTGCCTTACGACTGATGCCACTGACTTTGCTTTAGGTGCTTATTTATTCCAGCAAACGGAGGTGCAGCAGTGTGCAATCAGCTTTGCAAGCCATACCTTGTTAAAACATAAGAGAAGCAATACTGTAACAGAAAAAGAACTTGTGGTATTTCTGTTGGGTTGTAGCATGAGGAAACACACTCATATCTTTAAGACTCCGTATATTTCATTACAGATGTCCACTTTACAACAAATCATACTGCTAACTGAAAAAGCAAGATGACATGGGCCATTAGGTTAACAGAGTCAAAGAACTTGCGATGGCAGAGATATGTCATTCGTACTTGTTGATACCAAAAACTACTTGCCACAGTGTGGGGATTCAAAACGTTAAGAAATTATTTAACAGGACACAAGGTCATTGTTTTTACTGATCATAAAGTTTTATGCTATTTGCAAAAATGTAAATGTTATCACAACAGGATAACACACTGGGGCTTATACTTGCAACAGTTTGATTATACATATTAAGTGTAAGCAGAACTGTGTTGCAGACACTCTATCTAGATTGCCAGTAGTGAATGAGCAGCAGAGTGTTGGAATATGGGATGATAAGTGTTGTGTCGGTATCTGGGCCGACACCGTGAAGTTGAGATGGCTGAAAAGGCAAGCTAGACTAACGCAGACGGGCGTGAAGTACTGGAACAGGATACGTAATTAATGTTAGGAAGAAAAGTACGGAGCAGGTTTAATACTTAACTTTACTCAATCATGGTGGTACATCGATCTTGACGATACACAGGAGACTTTAAGTACAATCACTGTATGGCTAATGGCGCCTTGCTAGTTCGTAGCCATTAACTTAGCTGATGGCTATTCTGTCTCTCGGCTAATGAGAGAGAAAGGCTTCGTACATCTGGTCGGTAGCTAGGTTCTCGTACAACTGGGGCGAGTGCTCTCTCGTATCACGAGACCTGCCTTGGTGGTGGCGCTAGGTCTGCGATTACACAGTGGCGACACGCGGGTCCGACATGTACTAAATGGACCGCGGCCGATTTAAGCTACCACCTAGCAAGTGTGGTGTCTGGCGGTGACACCACAATAAGAACTTCAAAATCATGTTTATCAAAGGTGTAAAATGTGAAATTGAAGTAGTTACGATATGTGGACAGCTGAGGAGACATCAAAACCAGGATGAAGACCTTAAGTTAGTAGATAGCTTACTTGGAAAAAAGGTTTTGTGATGGCTCCCAAACCCAAGGTCCTCGGCGGTACTTTTGGGGCAGCCACCACAAATTGTATAAAGCATGGGTAGTGACCAGGATGTACCTATGACTGTTGGCCGAAAAATAATTAAAGACAAGAATTGTGCCAGCTAGAATGAAGAGATAACTTATCTTTATTTGTGATGAAATGTGCACCAGCAATACAAGTCCAAGCAATATCCAAGAGTGACCCGTGCACTGAGCCTAGTCAAATACAATAACAAATATCACACTCCAATGGCTCCACTATAAACTCCCCGGAAGGCTAGCGATAGACAGTCGACAATAGACTGTCCGTCTTGGGGCCAGCGCTCCACCTTATTTGCAAAAGGCAGAGGGCGCTGCGGACCTGAGCTCAGCCATGGCACAACCTCTTCCGTTGGCGGTAACGCCCTGAGACACCGACGGCCACGACAGGAACTGTGGCCAGCGATGTCACGGTCAGCGCGTGTGTGGGCGAGTTGGTGGTTGGTTGGGTCCATGGATACAACAAAAGGTGTATGAGACAGTTGCACAAAACTACCAGGTACACATGGGAATTCTATTTAGAAGACATAGACCTGATTATGATCAGTGGAAATTATGCTGGCCTAAAGAACATAATTGAAGAAATGTATGATGAAATAAAAGAAATTATTCAGATTGTGAAGGGAGACGAAAATTTAATAGTCATGGGTGACTGGAATTCGAGTGTAGGAAAAGGGAGAGAAGGAAACATAGTAGGTGAATATGGATTGGGGGACAGAAATGAAAGAGGAAGCCGCCTGGTAGAATTTTGCACAGAGCACAACATAATCATAACTAACACTTGGTTTAAGAATCATGAAAGAAGGTTGTATACATGGAAGAACCCTGGAGATACTAAAAGGTATCAGATAGATTATATAATGGTAAGACAGAGATTTAGGAACCAGGTTTTAAATTGTAAGACATTTCCAGGGGCAGATGTGGCCTCTGACCACAATCTATTGGTTATGACCTGTAGATTAAAACTGAAGAAACTGCAAAAAGGTGGGAATTTAAGGAGATGGGACCTGGATAAACTAAAAGAACCAGAGGTTGTACAGAGATTCAGGGAGAGCATAAGGGAGCAATTGACAGGAATGGGGGAAATAAATACAGTAGAAGAAGAATGGGTAGCTTTGAGGGATGAAGTAGTGAAGGCAGCAGAGGATCAAGTAGGTAAAAAGACGAGGGCTAGTAGAAATCCTTGGGTAACAGAAGAAATATTGAATTTAATTGATGAAAGGAGAAAATATAAAAATGCAGTAAGTGAAACAGGCAAAAAGGAATACAAACGTCTCAAAAATGAGATCGACAGGAAGTGCAAAATGGCTAAGCAGGGATGGCTAGAGGACAAATGTAAGGATGTAGAGGCCTATCTCACTAGGGGTAAGATAGATACCGCCTACAGGAAAATTAAAGAGACCTTTGGAGATAAGAGAACGCCTTGTATGAATATCAAGAGCTCAGATGGAAACCCAGTTCTAAGCAAAGAAGGGAAATCAGAAAGGTGGAAGGAGTATATAGAGGGTCTATACAAGGGCGATGTACTTGAGGACAATATTATGGAAATGGAAGAGGATGTAGATGAAGATGAAATGGGAGATACGATACTGCATGAAGAGTTTGACAGAGCACTGAAAGACCTGAGTCGAAACAAGGCCCCCGGAGTAGACAATATTCCATTGGAACTACTGACGGCCGTGGGAGAGCCAGTCCTGACAAAACTCTACCATCCGGTGAGCAAGATGTATGAAACAGGTGAAATACCCTCAGACTTCAAGAAGAATATAATAATTCCAATCCCAAAGAAAGCAGGTGTTGACAGATGTGAAAATTACCGAACTATCAGCTTAATAAGTCACAGCTGCAAAATACTAACACGAATTCTTTACAGACGAATGGAAAAACTAGTAGAAGCCAACCTCGGGGAAGATCAGTTTGGATTCCGTAGAAACACTGGAACACGTGAGGCAATACTGACCTTACGACTTATCTTAGAAGAAAGATTAAGGAAAGGCAAACCTACGTTTCTAGCATTTGTAGACTTAGAGAAAGCTTTTGACAATGTTGACTGGAATACTCTCTTTCAAATTCTAAAGGTGGCAGGGGTAAAATACAGGGAGAGAAAGGCTATTTACAATTTGTACAGAAACCAGATAGCAGTTATAAGAGTTGAGGGACATGAAAGGGAAGCAGTGGTTGGGAAGGGAGTAAGACAGGGTTGTAGCCTCTCCCCGATGTTGTTCAATCTGTATATTGAGCAAGCAGTAAAGGAAACAAAAGAAAAATTCGGAGTAGGTATTAAAATTCATGGAGAAGAAATAAAAACTTTGAGGTTCGCCGATGACATTGTAATTCTGTCAGAGACAGTTAAGGACTTGGAAGAGCAGTTGAATGGAATGGACAGTGTCTTGAAAGGAGGATATAAGATGAACATCAACAAAAGCAAAACAAGGATAATGGAATGTAGTCTAATTAAGTCGGGTGATGCTGAGGGAATTAGATTAGGAAATGAGGCACTTAAAGTAGTAAAGGAGTTTTGCTATTTGGGGAGCAAAATAACTGATGATGGTCGAAGTAGAGAGGATATAAAATGTAGGCTGGCAATGGCAAGGAAAGCGTTTCTGAAGAAGAGAAATTTGTTAACATCCAGTATTGATTTAAGTGTCAGGAAGTCATTTCTGAAAGTATTTGTATGGAGTGTAGCCATGTATGGAAGTGAAACATGGACGATAAATAGTTTGGACAAGAAGAGAATAGAAGCTTTCGAAATGTGGTGCTACAGAAGAATGCTGAAGATTAGATGGGTAGATCACATAACTAATGAGGAAGTATTGAATAGGATTGGGGAGAAGAGAAGTTTGTGGCACAACTTGACCAGAAGAAGGGATCGGTTGGTAGGACATGTTCTGAGGCATCAAGGGATCACCAATTTAGTATTGGAGGGCAGCGTGGAGGGTAAAAATCGTAGAGGGAGACCAAGAGATGAATACACCAAGCAGATTCAGAAGGATGTAGGTTGCAGTAGGTACTGAGAGATGAAAAAGCTTGCACAGGATAGAGTAGCATGGAGAGCTGCATCAAACCAGTCTCAGGACTGAAGACCACAACAACAACACAAAGAACACATTGATATACTGATTAAATGTGAACATGAAATTTTTGGACACTATGGCAGTATGAAGTGCACCCAGAAGACACAGGAAAATATTTATTTTAGTAATATCTCTAGGATAGTAAAGTCTTATATTAGACATTGTGACAGATGTCAAAAGTAAAGGTGATAAATCAAAATCATAAAGGATTCCTACATACCATTATTCTGAAGGGAAGTCTGAGCTCATTGGAATTGACTTCTTTGGTCAACTTCCTTGTTAAAGAGAGATGTAATCTACATCTACATCTACATCTACATTTCTACTCCGCAAGCCACCCAACGGTGTGTGGCGGAGGCACTTTACGTGCCACTGTCATTACCTCCCTTTCCTGTTCCAGTCTCGTATGGTTCGTGGGAAGAATGACTGTATGAAAGCCTCTGTGCGCGCTCTAATCTCTCTAATTTTACATTCGTCATCTCCTCGGGAGGTATAAGTAGGGGGAAGCAATATATTTGATACCTCATCCAGAAACGCACCCTCTCGAAACCTGGCGAGTAAGCTACACCGCGATGCAGAGCGCCTCTCTTGCAGAGTCTGCCACTTGAGTTTGTTAAACATCTCCACAACGCTATCACGGTTACCAAATAACCCTGTGACGAAATGCGCCGCTCTTCTTTGGATCTTCTCTATCTCCTCCGTCAACCTGATCTGGTACGGATCCCACTCTGATGAGCAATACTCAAGTATAGGTCAAACGAGTGTTTTGTAAGCCACCTCCTTTATTGATGGACTACGTTATCTAAGGACTCTCCCAATGAATCTCAACCTGGTACCCGCCTTACCAACAATTAATTTTATATGATCATTCCACTTCAAATCGTTCCGCACGCATACTCCCAGATATTTTACAGAAGTAACTGCTACCAGTGTTTGTTCTGCTATCATATAATCATACAATAAAGGATCCTTCTTTCTATGTATTCGCAATACATTACATTTGTCTATGTTAAGGGTCAGTTGCCACTCCCTGCACCAAGTGCCTATCTGCTGCAGATCTTCCAGCATTTCGCTACAATTTTCTAATGCTGCAACTTCTCTGTATACTACAGCATCATCCGAGAAAAGCCGCATGGAACTTCCGACACTATCTACTAGGTCATTTATATATATTGTGAAAAGCAATGGTCCCATAACACTCCCCTGTGGCACGCCAGAGGTTACTTTAATGTCTGTAGACGTCTCTCCATTGATAACAACATGCTGCGTTCTGTTTGCTAAAAACTCTTCAATCCAGCCACACAGCTGGTCTGATATTCCGTAGACTCTTACTGTGTTTATCAGGCGACAGTGCGGACCTGTATCGAACGCCTTCTGGAAGTCAAGAAAAATAGCATCTACCTGGGAGCCTGTATCTAATATTTTCTGGGTCTCATGAACAAATAAAGCGAGTTGGGTCTCACACGATCGTTGTTTCCTGAATCCATGTTAATTCCTACATAGTAGATTCTGGGTTTCCAAAAATGACATGATACTCAAGCAAAAAACATGTTCTAAAACTCTACAACAGATTGACGTCAGAGATATAGGTCTATTGTTTTGCGCATCTGCTCGACGACCCTTCTTGAAGACTGGGACTACCTGTGCTCTTTTCCAATCATTTGGAACCTTCCGTTCCTCTAGAGACTTGAGGTACATGGCTGTTAGAAGGGAGGCAAGTTCTTTCAAGTACTCTGTGTAGAATCGAATTGGTATCCTGTTAGGTCCAGTGGACTTTCCTCTGTTGAGTGATTCCAGTTGCTTTTCTATTCCTTGCACACTTATTTCGATGTCAGCCATTTTTTCGTTTGTGCGAGGATTTAGAGAAGGAACTGCAGTGCGGTCTTCCTCTGTGAAACAGCTTTGGAAAAAGGTGTTTAGTATTTCAGCTTTACGTGTGTCATCCTCTGTTTCAATGCCATCATCATCCCGGAGTGTCTGGATATGTTGTTTCGAGCCACTTACTGATTTAACGTAAGACCAGAACTTCCGAGGATTTTCTGTCAAGTCGGTACATAGAATTTTACTGTCAAATTCACTGAACGCTTCACGCATAGCCCTCCTTACGCTAACTTTGACATTGTTTAGCTTCTGTTTGTCTGAGAGGTTTTGGCTGCGATTAAACTTGGAGTGAACCTTTTTTTGCTTTCGTAGTAGTTTCCTAACTTTGTTGTTGTACCACGGTGGGTTTTTCCCATCCCTCACAGTTTTACTCGGCACGTACCTGTCTAATACGCATTTTACGATTGCCTTGAACTTTTTCCATAAACACTCAACATTGTCAGTGTCGGAATAGAAATTTTCGTTTTGATCTGTTAGGTAGTCTGAAATTACTACTACTCTTGCTAAACTATTACTACTATCACTCTTGCTTAACAGATAAACTTCCTCCCTTTTTTTATATTCCTATTAACTTCCATATTCAGGGATGCTGCAATGGCCTTATGATCACTGATTCCCTGTTCTGCACATACAGAGTCGAAAAGTTCGGGTCTGTTTGTTATCAGTAGGTCCAAGATGTTATCTCCACGAGTCGGTTCTCTGTTTAATTGCTCGAGGTAATTTTCGGATAGTGCACTCAGTATAATATCACTCGATGCTCTGTACCTACCACCCGTCCTAAACATCTGAGTGTCCCAGTCTATATCTGGTAAATTGAAATCTCCACCTAAGACTATAACATGCTGAGAAAATTTATGTGAAATGTATTCCAAATTTTCTCTCAGTTGTTCTGCCACTAATGCTGCTGAGTCGGGAGGTTGGTAAAAGGAGCCAATTATTAACCTAGCTCGGTTGTTGAGTGTAACCTCCACCCATAATAATTCACAGGAACTATCCGCTTCTACTTCACTACAGGATAAACTACTACTAACAGCGACGAACACTCCACCACCGGTTGCATGCAATCCATCCTTTCTAAACACCATCTGTACCTTTGTAAAAATTTCGGCAGAATTTATCTCTGGCTTCAGCCAGCTTTCTGTACCTATAACGATTTCAGCTTCGATGCTTTCTATCAGCACTTGATGTTCCAGTATTTTACCAACGCAGCTTCGACAGTTTACAATTACAATACCGATTGCTGCTTGGTCCCCGCAAGGCCTGACTTTGCCCCGCACCCGTTGAGGCTGTTGCCCTTTCTGTACTTGCCTGAGGCCATCTAACCTAAAAAACCACCCAGCCCACGCCACACAACCCCTGCTACCCGTGTAGCCGCTTGTTGCGTGTAGTGGACTCCTGACCTATCCAGCGGAACCCGAAACCCCATCACCCTATGGCGCAAGTCGAGGAATCTGCAGCCCACATGGTCGCAGAACTGTCTCAGCCTCTGACTCAGACCCTCCACTCGGCTCTGTACCAAAGGTCGGGAGTCAGTCCTGTCAACGATGCTGCAGATGGTGAGCTCTGCTTTCATCCCGCTAGCGAGACTGGCAGTCTTCACCAAATCAGATAGCCGCCGGAAGCCAGAGAGGATTTCCTCCAATCCATAGCGACACACATCATTGGTACCGACATGAGCGACCACCTGCAGATGGGTGCACCCTGTACCCTTCATGGCATCCGGAAGGACCCTTTCCACATCTGGAATGACTCCCCTGGTATGCACACGGAGTGCACATTGGTTTTCTTCTCCTCTCTTGCTGCCATATCCCTAAGGGGCCCCATTACGCGCCTGACATTGGAGCTCCCAACTACCAGTAAGCCCACCCTCTGTGACTGCCCGGATCTTGCAGACTGAGGGGCAACCTCTGGAACAGGACAAGCAGCCATGTCAGGCCGAAGATCAGTATCAGCCTGAGACAGAGCCTGAAACCGGTTCGTCAGACAAACTGGAGAGGCCGTCCGTTCGCTCTCCGGAATGTCTTTCGCCCCCTGCCACACCTTGAGACGATCTCCCACTCTACCACAGGTGAGGGATCAGCCTCAATGCGGGCAGTATCCCGGGCAACCACAGTCGTAGTCCGATTGGGGGATGCGTGGGACGAGCTGACCGTCCCCGACAAACCCCCATCCAGACCCCCACAGTGATGCCCATTGGCAACAGCCTCAAGCTGTGTGACCAAAGCCAACACTGCCTGAAGCTGGGCGCGAAGGGATGCCAACTCAGCCTGCATCCGAACACAGCAGTTGCAGTCCCTATCCATGCTAAAAACTGCTGTGCAAAGAACGTCTGAACTAATCTACAGAGA
Organism: Schistocerca serialis cubense; assembly: GCF_023864345.2. Taxonomy (NCBI): domain Eukaryota; kingdom Metazoa; phylum Arthropoda; class Insecta; order Orthoptera; family Acrididae; genus Schistocerca; species Schistocerca serialis. Next base: position 431,048,385 of record NC_064638.1, on the reverse strand, counting down.
GCGCAAACAAATCGACACAAAATTTAAACGGTTATTAAAATACAAGATTGCCTAGTAAATGCAGTAATGCTGCTACTTGCGCACTGCTGACACACTGCTCGGCGGTGGAAGGAGACTACGAGATTTTACACTATTCAGTTACTAAAACGCGATGTTACAACTCTCAAATACTATAATACGCCCGAAATTTATGAATTAAACAATGCAAGTACCAAAAACACGCAAAGAAATTAAGAATTAAACTTTGTAACAAATGAGTGAGCTAGGAGTATATGACTTGCTGCTGCAGCTGCTTATCCAATGGCGGCAGGGAGCACACTGACTGTGACCAACCGGCACTGGCCATTCAAAACAAAAACAGAAGACTGACGACTACGTGAATTTACACTATTCAGGTACTAAAACGCGATGCTACAACTCTCAAATACTATAATACACCCGAAATTTATGAATTAAACAATGCAAGTACCAAAAACACGCAAAGAAATTAAGAATTAAACTATGTAACAAATGAGTGAGCTAGGAGTAAACGACTTGCTACTGCAGCTGCTTATCCAACGGCGGCAGGGAGCACACTTATGTGTTTGTAGCTGTGGATTTGTTCAGTAAAGTGCTTAAGCTGTATCCATTGAAGAAAGTCACTAGCTACAAGGTAATTCAATGTTTTGTCAATAATTACTTCACCAATGTGGGTAAACCAAAAGCAGTCCCATCTGAGAGTGGCAGTCAATTTACATCAGTGTTTGGAAGCAGTTTGCTGCAAATAAGAACATACACTATGTGATCAAATGTATATGGACACCTGGCCGAAAATGACTTACAAGTTCGTGGCACCCTCCATCAGTAATGGTGGAATTTGATATGGTGTTTGCCCACCCTTAGCCTTGATAACAGCTTCCACTCTTGCAGGCATACGTTCAATCAGGTGCTGGAAGGTTTCATGGGATATGGCAGCCCATTTTCACAGAGTACTGCACTGAGGAGAGGTATCGATGTAGGTCGTTGAGGCTTGGCATGAAGTCGGCGTTCCAAAACGTCCCAAAGGTGTTCTATAGGATTCAGGTCAGGACTCTGTCCAGGTCAGTCCAGTACCACTCTGTCACAGGCCGTGCATTATGAACAGGTGCTCAATTGTGTTGAAAGATGCACTCACCATCCCCGAATAGCTCTTCAACAGTGGGAAGCAAGACGGTGCTTAAAACATCAATGTAGGCCTGTGCTGTCATAGTGCCATGCAAAACAACAAGGGGTGCAAGCCTCCTCCATGAAAAATACAACCATGCCATAACACCGCTGCCTCCAAATTTTACTGTTGTCACTACGTACGCTGGCAGATGACGTACCCACACTCTGCCATCAGATCGCTATATTGTGTATCATGATTTATCACTCCACACAACATTTTTCCACTGTTCAATTGTCCAATGTTTATGCTCTTTATACCAAGCGAGGCATCATTTGGCATTTACCAGCATGATGTGTGGCTTATGAGCAGCCGCTCGACCATGAAATCAAAGTTTTCTCATCTCCCACCTAACTGTCATAGTACTTGCAGTGGGTCCTGATGCAGTTTGGAATTCGTGTGTGATGGTCTGGATAGATGTCTGCCTATTACACATTATGCCCCTCTTCAACTTTCAGCGGTCTCTGCCAGTCAACAGACGAGGTTGGCCTGTATGCTTTTGTGCTGTACATGTCTCTTCACATTTCCACTTCACTATCGCATCATAAACAGTGGACCTAAAGATGTTTAGGAGTGTGGAAATCTCACATACAGATGTATGACACAAGTGACACCTAATCACCTGACCATGTTCAAAGTCTGTGAGATCTGCGGAGTGCACCATTCAGATCTCTCATGATGTCTAATGACTACTGAGGTCACTGACATGGAGTATCTGGCTGTAGGTGGCAGCACAATGCACCTAATATGAAAAGTGTATGTTTTTGGGGGTGTCCAGATACTTTTGATCACATAGTGTAAAACATATATGCATTTCAGTTTATTCACCTTCTTGCAAGCCAACAGAGAGATACATGAGAGAGATTGGACACCTTTGTAGGACTTATTGTGCTAAGGACCACACTAACTGGTATTCTTACATAAAACAGTTTGGGGATATCCTCAACCATTTACAACACAGCACTACAAGTTTTTCTCCATATGAAATTCATTACAACAAGAAGCCAGCAGATCTTTTGTATGAATTAGTTAAGTTCCCTGTATGCTCTGAACTTCCACCTCATGAGGGAAAGGATATTGTGAGGAAAAATATGGAAGCCTATTATAATAAGAAAAAGTTAAGACAATATAAAGGTTTGAAAGAAACATGGTACAAAGTTGGTGACTTAGTATTAACCTAAAGCTATGAGAAGTCTAAAGCAATAAACAAAGAGATTAAGAAGTTTTTTGATATATACATTGGACCATTTTAAATTTCTGAGATACCACATCCTAATGTTTATTAACTTATTTACCCAAGATCAAGAGAAGTATTTGGTATAAGAAATACTGTTCAGTTGTAGCTCTACATTCATCAATAACTTGAGTCCTCAGGAGGATGTACACACTTTGTGCATCATGCAGGTGGCAAATGCATGGTCCCTAGCTAGTGTGGTATTTGTTTCTACAGTTTTACACATCAGCACCACATTTGTCTGATGCAAATCTACACATTTACCTTACTCAACTGAGTGATATATGCACTGAAAGATTGAAATTTGTTAATTGGATAGCAGTGAAGTGATATTTGAGTTGATTGCTTATTTATTATATAGTGGCTGTGAAATTTCATCAATAACTTGCACCCTCATGGGGATGTACACTCCTGCTCCTGATGCAGGTGGCGAATACAAGGACCCTAGCTAGTGTGGTACTTGCTTCTACAGTCTTACACATCAATATCACATTCCTTTTACATGAGATTAAACAAATCTTTCCTTATGCTGTTGGATATTATGGTTGTCAGTAGAAAAGTGGTGGATTGGATAATTAAGCTTACCTTATGCCCCTGAGAGATACTTATGCTTTGATAATGCTTATGATTGACACATGCTTATTACACTTTTTCACTAACATGCCTTTATGCTCTTCACATACATGACTGCGATCCTTTGAATGACTAGTATGATGCCTGTATTGGCAGTCATTACACACCTGATACACTTTCATACAGAATGTCTTATGCCTTGAGAAGCAGGTTATGCACCATATTTATTATTCTGTAGATTTTGATGCAATTGTGCTTTGTGGTCTAACTCTATGAAGTATTTAATGGGATTCTGTCATTCTACTTAAGTCTTATGATTCGGATATAAAGTTAATGGCTTTGTTTCTATGACTGACTCCATCACTCCACTGAATGTCCAGTAGTGTGTTCTCTGATTTGGTCTTTATGCTTAGCAGCTTTCTTCACTGTCCTTGTGTGATAACAGAATATTTACCTAATTATTCTCTGACTTGACTTTTATGCTTTGCAGCCTTCTGTTTTGTCCTTGTGTGACAACAGATAATTTGCTTATTTGATTACTGTTTGTCCTAATGTGACAACAAATAGTTTACTTAAATTGCATATTTCTGTTTTGTCCGAGTGCAACAACAGATAATTTGCCTACTTCCATTACAATTCATTCTTTACTGACATTCTTTATTAATATTTATCCATGACTCAATGAACTTGCTTGATTATATATGATGTTTAACTTGTGGCGTTGACAAGTACAAATGACATATCTCCACCATTGCAAGTTCTTTGTCACTGTTAACCTAATGGCCATCTTACTTGTTGTAATGTGGACATCAGTAATGAAATGTACTGAGTCTTACAGAAATGTGTGTTTTTCCTTGGGCTTCAACCCAACAGATATCCCACAGTGGTGACCTTGAGTAAGAATTCGCATGCCGTTTTCTCGTAGTGCTAGTATTTTCACATCTACCCCAGCGGCTTTGTTTACACCTTCATTCATTCTGCTTGGCCACGTATCTTGCCACACAGCATGTGGATATTGAAGCTCCTGCACCTACAATGGGACATATCATCACTTCACCACCACCTGGATTCTATAACATGTATCTTACAGCTTCGTCACCTCAACACTTTCGTCACTTGACAGTACAAGATGTGACTGCAGACTCAGGCTTCGACTCTCCAGCGAGTGTGCATCGACATGTGTGTTTCGAAAATGATAATGAGGAGAGCAAACTTCCTGCATTTAATCATGCTGACATGGATTCTGCATTTCGTGCACAAACTATGCATCAGATGCCAACCACCCAGGTGACTGTTACAACAGTGCCATGTGCAACCTCACCTTTGTTAGGACAGACCACGTGTCTGTGTCATCCGAGTGCTTTACCGCTTCATTGGTTTACAAAGTGGACAACACCCAGTTTATATCACTAACATTTACAGGCCAGTTTCTGCCCACAATGACCGTTTGGCCCCTTAGTGCACTTTACGGCCCCCCACCTGATGTGAACAATGTGCCACATAGTGGTACTAACTGTAGTTTCCACCCCCCCCGAACATGCCCTGGCTCGTCATGTCAACAGACTTGTGGGAACATTTTACTGTGCTGTTCTGCACATGTCCGCTCTTCCACCCCCTCCCCACCACCCCACGTAAACTTGCACGGGGTTTCGGCTACAGCTGTTCACCCACTCACTTTTCACAGGGGCCAACCATGCCTTCTGTGTCAGACTTCTGTGCTGCAAACGTTGCATCAGACAGTTCTACATCATCATTTCCTAGTGCTTGGTGCCATTATCATCTGCTCCAACAGACTGCTTGCTCACACACTACGCAGTGCCATAAATGTTGACCACAGTGGTCCAGCATCTATGTCACATGAGCGATACGAGGGACTCGGATACAGAGTTAGCTGCACCTTTGTTGCCACCACCAGGGTGTTTACTGACCCTGCCCCCGCTATCCGAGGACAACCCAGCAACGTGGCCTGTGCTGGTGGAGAACTTGTTCGAACTGTACCACCTCATCGATAACAATTCAAAATTGCTGTGCTTCTTGACTTAACTGCATGGGCACACAGACTTGATCTGCAACCTACTTCTGACACCACTGCTACCTTTGAAGTATGATTTCGCAAAACAGACTATCATTGAGCATCTCTCGCATACAAGAGGTTATTCTGTGAATACCATATGAGGAACATCTCAGTGACTGCACACCGTCCCAACTTTGGCAACAGCTATGCCTCCTGGTCAGTGAGCAGATGATGCCGGACAAAACCCTGTGGTCAGTGTGGTTATCAAAACTGCCTACAGATCTCCAGGTTCATCTCCTCCCCCATGACCTGGAATCCATTGGTTTGCATCTGTGGATGGCTGCCTAGGTCCATTCGCTCACACACCAGTGACACCAGCGCCACCAGCAGGAATTCACACAACTGGTTGGCACTCCTGCACCTGTAGCTCACCTGGCCACAGGTAGAGGCAGGCCATGCTCTTCCCCCAGACTACTGCACCAGCTGCCATCCAGCACATGCACTCCCTACCCACCGAGCTGCTGCATATCATGCCTGCGCCAACAGTCTCAGTGTACAAACTCAAACACATAAAGGATGATCAGCTGCCTCCTCTCCCAACGTAGACTCACTATTGGTACCACACAATATTCAGCAACGATGCAAAATGTGCGGCCCCCCATGCGAGTATCCGAAAAGCCAATCGTCCTATAAGCGCCAACCCATGCTACATTCTGTCCATGCCTCCAACCCATCAAATGGCCACCTTTATGTCAAAGATTATTCTTCGAGTCACAACTTCCTCATGGACACCAGCACTGATGTCTCAATAATACCTAAATCAATTGTCACATGCCCCCTCACACGCACGTGCTCTCTCCTGCGAGCCGTGAACTCATCTACATTCCAGGCCTGCAACTCCATTGAGCTTTAACTCCACCTCTCTAACAGCCTCCCCCTCCTTGGATCTTCCACATGGCAGGCATCACAGAACTGATCCTGGGAATCAACATCTTATCGCACCACCACCTGTCTCCAAACATTGTTCGGGGTTCTCTGTTTCACCACACCCCTCACTCTCACACCCCATGTGACCATGCTCCTCCACCTGCTAAAAGTGCAAATGCTGTTAACTGTTCAGTGCATTAGTGCATGGCTTTCATGAGCAGGACTTGTGCAACAGTGAATTGCATCCTGGCAGAAAGTGCCAAGATATGCACCCTCCGCTGTGAGAATGCTGTTTTGAAATATCGCATAGCATGTGTGAAGGACGAGCTTGCTGCGATCACTGGCCACATCAATTCAGGCAGTACCAACACCCGAGCCTTCATCCGCCACACCTGACAGCTCCACTAACAACAGCACACAGGTTAGCAACACCATACCTACCTCGTATGACTCCAGTCTCAACCACACCGCCTCCCCCACCGCCATCAAGTGTGTTCCACTCAATGTCTCTCTCACCTGTATTGCAAACTGACACTCATATGCCCCATGACAATCCAGCCATCTGGACTCTGACTACACCCCCACTGTCATGCACATGCCCATCCAGTGTGTTGAAAAATGTCCCCCCCCCCCCCCCCTCTCACATCTCCTCGCACATTTTGCTCCATAGCACCACGCATTTCCCATGAGGTAGTACGGGTACCATTTCATGCCATTTGGATTAAAAAACGCCACCCAGATGTGGCAATGCTTTATTGACTGTCCCTTGCTCCAGTTCAACTTCTATTTCATATATCTCGACAATATCCTGATCTTCAGCAAATCCAATCAAGATTACAAATGCCACATCACAAGAGTAGAGAACACTCTCTCATCAAATGGAGTTGAGATCAACACCGACAAACTGCAACTGCACCAACAATCTGTCCAGTTCTTGGGGTACACAGTCTTGGCTGCTGGTATACACCCCCCTGAATTGAAGGAGCAATGAAACTTTCCCGTGCCTCTCCCTACCACATACAAAGAGCCCCGTCATTTCCTGGGAATGTTAAACTACTACCACTGTCACTTGCCTGCAGCAACTGACACACAGTCTGCCCTCACTAACATCCTCACCAGCAAGCAAACATCAGGGATGCGCCCCGTTCCATGGATGGAACCAATGCGTGCAGCCTTCTAGGCCCTGAAAGACTTTCTGGCATGAGCCGTCACCCTCACTCATCCAATGTCAGATGCTGAACTCTTCATCGCCAAGGATGCCAGTGACTCCGCGGGAGACATGGTCCTCCAACAATGCCATAATGGCATGGTCACGTCATTTCAGTTCTTTTTTAAGAAACTTTCATGTGCCCAACAAAAATACTCAGCCTTCGACCGCGAACTTTTATCAGTTTATGAGGAGGTGAAACACTACCGCCCTGATGTCGAGGGCCAAACTTTGCACATCTTGACTGACCATAAACCAGTAGCAGATGCCTAATGCAACCCCCTTCTCAACACTCCCCCCATCGCTTTTGTCATTTAGATTCATTTCGATTTCATCTCTCAGTTCTTTACTGAAGTCTGCCATATCAAATGCACTGACGTCATTGCAGATTTCGTTTCCTGCATTAGCATCATCTCAATGGTTGTCAACCTTTCTGACATCGCATCCCTATGGAACCAGGACAAGGATACAGAGAAACGTCTCAACAGCACCTCCACGTATCTGTCTTTCACCAAAGCAAAATTCACTGCCGTCCAAAGAAAGTCTGGTGCAACTCCTCCTCCCAATCCCTGTCCGCTGTTAAGTGTTTTTCACACTACATTCTCTAGCACATCATAGAATTAAGTCATCGACCTGGGCCCCATCTGCATCACCTGCCAGCATAACGAAGTCACCAGGCACACTGTTCCACCTCTCTGCAAATTCGACATTCCATCTGACCATTTGCACCATGTACACCTGTAGCTCACTGGCACCTTCCCCCCCCCCCCCCCTTCCCCCTCCCACCCCTCATAGGACTTCCGTTATGTTCTTCCTTGCATTGATCGTTTATCTTGGTGGGTGGGTAGAAGCCCTACATCTCACCCACATAATCACCAAAATCGTGGCTAAGGCTTTTGTATCTTCCTGGATTTCCCACTTCGGCTGCCCTGCTACCATCACCACTGACCAGGGCTGGCAGGTTGAATCAACACTCTTCACCTAACTCTGCCAGCTGTGTGGTATCAACAAATGTTGCATGACTGTCTACCACCCCCAAGCAAACGGACTGGTAGAATGGTGGCCTCGTACTTTCAAGACGCACTGCGATGTCTTGACAGTCTTTGGACTGAGGCCACCCTGTGGGTACTCTTCAGCCTACGGTAAGTGTACAAGCCAGATATCGAGGGTATTACGAGTGAGTTCACCTATGATGAAAACCCTGTCCTCCCTGGGGAGCTATTACAACCTACCTCCCTCGACACTCCCAACCCCCTCCGCTACTTCGTAAGCCAGATCTGAACACATTTTGTAAACATTTCCCTGACCCCCTCCCCCCTCCCTACCCACCATCTAGCCATACTCCTACATGTCCTCTGATCTCTTTTCATGCAAGTTCATTTTTCTCCATGACAACACTGTCCAGGACCCACTTGCCCCACCATATTCAGGCCCATACGAGGTCATAAACTGCACCACTAATACAATGGACATACAGGTTGAAGGTTCACCACTCACTGTTTCTCTCCACTGTTTGAAATCAGCACACCTTGACCCAACATCTTTTACACCCGACGACGTTATGCAACCTCCCACCACTGAGGTTTTGCACTCAAGCTATGACCCCTCAGAGTTGCCACTGCAGCCCTCACCCAACATGTGTCTGCATCACCATCAAGGCCATTCCTCGAGTTCTCGCCTTCTCTCTCTACCTCCCCCCCCCCCCCCCCCCCCCTCCCCAACACCCTCTAGTGGTTCTTACTTGATTACTGTTTGCCCTAATGTGACAACAAATAATTTACTTAAATTGCATGTTTCTGTTTTGTCCTAATTCAACAACAGATAATTTGCCTAGATCCATTACATTTCATTCTTTGCTGACATTCTTTATTAATATTTACCTATGACTCTATGAACTTGCTTAATTATATATTATGTTTAACTTGTGGCATTGACAAGTATGAATGACATATCTCAGTCAATGCAAGCCCTTTGACTCTTTATGCTAATGGCCCATGCCACCTTGCTTGTTCAGTTGGCTGTTTGATTTGTTGTAATGAGGACATCTGCATGAAATATACTGTGTCTTACAGTAATGTGTGTGTTTCCTTGGGCTACAACCCAATAAAAATCCCACAAACTCTATTGGGTGGACGCTTATATATACTTGGATCTTTCTTGTTTGCTTGCATTTGATGTACTCTTGTCTTGCTTGAATTTCATCTTGTTTCTAGCTTTGGTGCAGGAAGCCTTTGAAATTTCGAACATGTTGTGTGGTTGATGAACCTTGGGTGTTTGTTCACCAATTCTATTCTATGTAGCAGAAATATGATTTATGGGATTTTGAGCTGATATTTGATGTGACATTCTTCAAATGAACTGATGATGATATCTGGAACTGATTGTTCCATATACATATGTATATGCTTGTGTCCTTCTTGACTCCCTGTGGCTTGGGTTTGTAATTTTGACTTTCATGTCTGTACCTTATGAATGAATTATGACTGTGTAAATGCATAGACTATTTAAGTTTGTTTTTAATTTTCAGCAGCATGTTAGGGTTAATTTGTTTAAATTTTGTGGTTTATTACCATGTCTACCTTATATTATACAACCTGTTATGCTAGTTTGTTTTTAAGCCATTGTTTGTTGCTGTATAGCAACACCTGCATCTGGGTATCACCTTCATTGATGTGCTGGATGGTATTCAGGGAAATACATGGGAATCTGTCTTGTGTTCTTCTGCATTCATAACATTCCAAAAGTTTTCTTTATCTTTTACAATATGTCCTCCATGTGATGATCACTCAACTGGTTTACCTCTTTTCCTTGTGCATATATTTCTATCACTGAAATCCTCCTCATTATCTGTGCCACATGTTGACTACAACCTGAGATTTCAGAAATGGTCCAGGAAGCAAATCTGCAACCAGATTACCTTTGAATTGTATGTATTTATCTGATTTTTTTCATGACCCATTTATACTAAGTGCTAATACTTTAAGTTCTATATAAATTCTGTATGTACAGGAGGAGGAAAACTACCCAATTTTGGGATATTAATGTGATGTTGATACGATGATTATGCTTATCTAAATCAATAACTTGATACTATTTGAATATAATAGAGGGAAACATTCCACGTGGGAAAAATATATCTAAAAACAAAGATGATGTAACTTACCAAACGAAAGCGTTGGCATGTTGATAGATACACAAACAAACACAAACATACACACAAAATTCAAGCTCTCGCAATCAATGGTTGCTTCATCAGGAAAGAGGGAAGGAGAGGGAAAGATGAAAGGATGTGGGTTTTAAGAAAGAGGGTAAGGAGTCATTCCAATCCCGGGAGCAGAAAGACTTACCTTAGGGGGGAAAAAAGACAGGTATACACTCACGCACACACGCACATATCCATCCACACATATACAGACACAAGCAGACCTTTGTAAAGGCAAAGAGTTTGGGCAGAGATGTCAGTTGAGGCGGAAGTACAGAGGCAAAGATGTTGTTGAATGACAGGTGAGGTATGAGCGGCAGCAACTTGAAATTAGTGGAGGTTGAGGCCTGGTGGGTAATGGGAAGAGAGGATATACTGAAGGGCAAGTTCCCATCTCCGGAGTTCTGACAGGTTGGTGTTAGTGGGAAGTACCCAGATAACCCAGATGGTGTAACACTGTGCCAAGATGTGCTGGCCGTGCACCAAGGCATGTTTAGCCACAGGGTGATCCTCATTACCAACAAACACTGTCTGCCTGTGTCCGCTCATGCGAATGGACAGTTTGTTGCAGGTCATTCCCACATAGAAAGCTTCACAGTGTAGGCAGGTCATTTGGGAAATCACGTGGATGCTTTCACACGTGGCTCTGCCTTTGATCATGTACACCTTCCAGGTTACAGGACTGGAGTAGGTGGTGGTGGGAGGGTGCATGGGACAGGTTTTACACCGGGGGCAGTTACAAGGGTAGGAGCCAGAGGGTAGGGAAGTTGGTTTGGGGATTTCATAGGGATGAACCAAGAGGGTATGAAGGTTAGGTGGACGGTGGAAAGACACTCTTGGTGGAGTGGGGAGGATTTCATGAAGGATGGATCTCATTTCAGGGCAGGATTTGAGGAAGTCGTATCCCTGCTGGAGAGCCACATTCAGTCTGATCCAGTCCCAGAAAGTATCCTGTCACAAGTGGGGCACTTTTGGGGTTCTTCTGTGGGAGATTCTGGGTTTGAGGGGATGAGGAAGTGGCTCTGGTAATTTGCTTCTGTACCAGGTCTGGAGGGTAGTTGAGGGATGCGAAAGCTGTTTTCAGGTTGTTGGTGTAATGGTTCAGGGATTCCGGACTGGAGCCGATTCGTTTACCACGAAGACCTAGGCCATAGGGAAGGGACCGTTTGATGTGGAATGGGTGGCAGCTGTCATAATGGAGGTACTGTTGCTTGTTGGTGGGTTTGATGTGGACGGATGTGTGAAGCTGGTCATTGGACAGATGGAGATCAACGTCAAGGAAAGTGGCATGGGATTTGGAGTAGGACCAGGTGAATCTGATGGAACCAAAGGAGTTGAGGTTAGAGAGGAAATTCTGGAGTTCTTCTTCACTGTGAGTCCAGATCATGAAGATGTCTTCAATAAATCTGTACCAAACTTTGGGTTGGCAGGCCTGGGTAACCAAGAAGGCTTCCTCTAAGCGACCCATAAATAGGTTGGCGTACGAGGGGACCATCCTGGTACCCATGGCTGTTCCCTTTAATTGTTGGTATGTCTGGCCTGGTGAAGAAGTTGTGAGTCAGGACGAAGCTGGCTAAGGTAATGAGGAAAGAGGTTTTAGGTAGGGTGGCAGGTGATCGGCGTGAAAGGAAGTGCTCCATCTCTGAATGTGGCTCTTCAGCAGGGATACGACTTCCTCAAATCCTGCCCTGAAATGAGATCCATCCTTCATGAAATCCTCCCCACTCCATCAAGAGTGTCTTTCCGCCGTCCACCTAACCTTCGTAACCTCTTGGCTCATCTCTATGAAATCCCCAAACCACCTTCCCTACCCTCTGGCTCCTACCCTTGTAACTGCCCCCGGTGTAAAACCTGTCCCATGCACCCTCCCACCACCAGTTACTCCAGTCCTGTTACCTGGAAGGTGTACACGATCAAAGGCAGAGCCACGTGTGACAGCTTACATGTGATTTACCAACTGACCTGCCTACACTGTGAAGCTTTCTATGTGGGAATGACCAGCAACAAACTGTCCATTCACATGGGCGGACACAGGCAGACAGTGTTTGTTGGTAATGAGGATCACCCTGTGGCTAAACATGCCTTGGTGCAGTGTTACACCGTCCGGGTTATCTGGATACTTCCCACTAACACCAACCTGTCAGAACTCTGGAGATGGGAATTTGCCCTTCAGTATACCCTCTCTTCCCGTTACCCACCAGGCCTCAACCTCCGCTAATTTCAAGTTGCCGCCGCTCATACCTCACCTGTCCTTCAACAACATCTTTGCCTCTGTACTTCCGCCTCGACTGCCATCTCTGCCCAAATTCTTTGCCTTTACAAATGTCTGCTTGTGTCTGTATATGTGCGGATGGATATATATATATATATATATATATATATATATATATATATATATATGTGTGTGTGTGTGTGTGTGCGAGTGTATACCTGTCCTTTTTTCCCCCTAAGGTAAGTCTTTCCGCTCCCGGGATTGGAATGACTCCTTACCCTCTCCCTTAAAACCCACATCTTTTCGTCGTTCCCTCTCCTTTCCTGATGAAGCAACTGTTGGTTGCGAAAGCTTGAATTTTGTGTGTGTTTGTGCTTGTTTCTGTGTCTATCAACATGCCAATGCTTTCGTTTGGTAAGTTACATCATCTTTGTTTTTAGATATATCTTGATACTATTTCTTATATATATATTATTTCTACTACGTGTTTTGTCTAGTATTGTAGTTGAATGACATATTTTAAGAAAAATGAGTTAAACAGAAAATTGATGTCATAAATGAACATAAATGACAGGGAAGGGATTGAGACAGGGTTGTAGCCTCTCCCCAATGCTATTCAATCTGTATAGGAGGTATTGAATAGAATAGGGGAGAAGAGGAGTTTGTGGCACAACTTGACTAGAAGAAGGGATCGGTTGGTAGGACATGATCTGAGGCATCAAAGGATCACTAATTTAGTAATGGAGGGCAGCGTGGAGGGTAAAAATCGTAGAGGGAGACCAAGAGATGAGTAAACCAAGCAGATTCAGAAGGACTTAGGCTGCAGTAGGTATTGGGAGATGAAGAAGCTTGCAGAGGATAGAGTAGCATGGAGAGCTGCATCAAACCAGTCTCAGGACTGAAGACCGCAACAACAACATGTGATGTCATCCATTAGTATGGAAACTTATACTGTATGTGGTTTCAGGTACTGAAAAGACAGTATTGTCGAAAGTACCACACTGGATGGTAGAGGGTGGAGATTCCACAAGGAGAAGTAACTTACCTTACAATAATATGAAAAGGAAAGTTAGTACTCACAATAGAGCAGATATGCTGAGTCAAAGATAGGCACAACAGAAAGACTGTCACAATAAGCTTTTGGCCAACAAGGCCTGTGTCGAAAGTAGATGACACGCACGTGCACACACACACACACACACACACACACACACACACACACACACACACACACACTTACGTGTGTGCAGCTGTTCTTTTCAGACAAATCATGCTTCCATGCTTCCAAACATAATACACAAGACACCTTGCATGACCAAAATAGGGGTTTCTGGTGCACAATTCATGGTGAGAGAATAATAGGCCCTATTCTAATGTTCTGACAACTTACAGTGTGAGCATGGGTGAGAGTTATACTGATATTATTTCCCCAAACCACATTCCACTTCTTTACGAGGCGACTTACTTGGAATTTTGCAGCCTCTCTTCTTTACGGGATAGTTGGCTTCTGGAAAATCTCTTGACTTCTTCTCCGTCGAATTGCACTTGGTACAGGAACTTTTAAGCCTCTTTCTACTTATAAAATGAGAAGACATACAAACTTTCCTTTTCGTCAGTTAATGATGGATTTGACTTTCATGCACAATATAATTCACACTTTCAACATACATACTCGCATGTAGTTTTCTGTAAGTACCTTGTACCACCGAACATTAGAAACAAAATGAGTTACAGATAAAAGAAAGTTGTCCTGACTACCATGACTTTCTTAAAACGAATCATAAATTACGTCTTGCCTCTAACAAGGCTGATTCAAGAGTCTACAAGAGTACTTTTTCAACTGTTCTTGTTTCACATAACAATAGTCAGCGACACAATAAGCACAGAGCAGCATAAAAACACCATGGTTCTTCCTTACACATGGACTAAAACCTCTATGGGTTGCCCAACAGGTACTTCTCAGTGCTGTGCAACTGCTGTGTCTACCTTCTTCCTGTGACTGATTTTAAACCTGCACACACAAACATGTGATGCGCAGTAGGTAGGATTTTACAATCCCACACTCGTATCTAGAATATCATGTGTTCGAGATGGTAGAAGGCTGAGTGGTTCTAGAATGTACACAGAAATTCTTGAACCACTACGTACCCCCCCCCCCCCCCCCCCCCCCTCAGATCGAACGCACGATATTTTATACACAAATACACAATCATTATGCAAGTAATATCACTCATAATAACATTTCATATCTTAACAGTATGCATTTTTTCATATGTTTCTATTCATATCTCTCCTTTCCATAACAATTCTCTGTCCTCTCTGGAACAATCTTTCGCTTATTGTTTCTCTATTCTTTTCTTATTTTACTTTGTTACTAAGACATGAGCATTTACTCATGGTTTTAGTCAGCTTTACTAATACTTAGGAAATGTGAGGACCTTTTTCTTTTCCTTATTTCCTTTTTCAATCAATAACTTCAGGTGTTTATGACACATGAGTAAGCTATTTTCTATTACTATCTTTTTGTACTCCCTTTTTCTTAGTATGTACTATTTTCATTAGTAGTAGCTTGGAGGTACTCTGGGCAAAATGAAAGTGTTCTTTTGACACTCATTTACTTCCACGAAACATAATAATTCTAGTCGTTCATATAATTTACACTTTCCAGAATAATTCCTGTAAAATTTGTGACTTTTATCATGATACTGTCCCCTTCTTCAAGGATCAGGACCTATTCCTTGCTTGTGGGTTGACCTTATGAGAGCACTTCCTTTTATCATTCTGGTAGGTACGCCCCTTACAAAACATCTCTATTTTTTAGGCCACAGATCATCCTATCTCCATGTAGGTACGTCTGCTCTTACACTTAGTGATTGCCGGTTACGACCCCTTATCCTTTATGAGTAGCCCTCATGGTTCATTACCCTAATATGCATTTCTATCTATACCATAATTCAGTATCTTCTGGTAAAGCTATAAATCTATTTTAAACTTCACATTCATTCTTTAATATATCATTCACTCCCCAGAATCCTCCTCTACTTATCAACTTCTATACTTTAAATAGATATTATGTCTATATATACTACTTACATCCCACTATCCTTCAATTCATCATAGTTTTTATCGCACTGACGTTGCTCATGCCTTTTTCTTATTTATCCATTACTCATAACTATTGTATAGTAGTTCATTATGTTTGGGCACCTCTCCTTATGTATATTCAATATAGATCTGTCATAACTCAACATATATGTGTGCATAATTCCCTATGTACACATCTTTTCCCCTACAACACCTGCCGGTTCTCACATCGTAACAGGCTTTGTTTGCGTAGAAGTGTATATTTGTGTATATGTGGATGTGTGTTCGTGTAGTCTGATTCTTTGACCTTCTTATCTAAAGATAAGATGTAGGTTATTAGTAACCATGGAAATAAGGAAGGACTTCAGCGATAGTAGTTTATGAATATGGAAAGAGGGAAAAGATAGACAGGTCTTCAAGATGAGAAGTGAGCAAGGAAAAAATAAATATGGTTGGTAGGATCAAAGAAGAGAAAGAAGATAGCCCCAAAGACAAGAAAACCTTCCCACCCCCCTTCCCCAGGATCCCTACCTCTCAGGTATTTGAGTGAGATGCCAGAGGAGGTTTGGTGTTAAATCATCTCCTGCAGAATGGACTTGTCCCACCTTCACCCTCGAGGCCCCCAAAGGAAATCCTAGCAACTCTATGAAAATGGCAAATGTTGAAGAATAAGACACACTTGTTTGTGAGGGTTGTTTGAAAGGTGTGATGTGTGTTTTGTGTTAGGCAAGATTTGTCTGTTCTTGTAAATCATGCTTTTAGCTACAATACTCACCCCTTTCAAAATTTATACAAACCCTCCCATCTATACCACATCTCATAAAAGGTATAAAATACTCTATAAAAATAGAAAAGCTATACACTTTGATGTAACAATTGTTCAGTTAGTCACATCATATTACATTTTCCACAAATATAATTCTCTATTTAATTTATTTCATCTAGACATCACTTCTTTTTTTTTCTGTGATTCTCTTAAGTCAGTGTCTATTTTATGGTCATATCCAGTTTTTTAAGCAATAAGATTACAGCATAGTTCGAGATTTTAAAGGAATTTGGTGCAGAAAACTATTTTGAAAAAACACCAAAAACAACTTGGGCCCTGACAATCATCACTCCGCCTGTCAACTTACAATGTTAATGTCCCTGGGGGACGCCTGGATCCCATGGATCTGATATTAACTTTTCTTGTGCACTGGCAGACCAGTAATTTTTTTTAAATTTCTTTTGAAGGTTTCCCCAAGAGGAAAAATTCTCAATATTTACTGTACCCCCGTCTGAGGCTTCCCCTAAAAGGTACCCCACAGCAAATTCAATCTTCTTAGAATCTTCCAAATTTTTTGGTAATGCTTGGTTAAGCCTTTTCAAGAAATGGGTCAGATGTACATCTCTGGCTGGCTTAAATTTAAGGAATTGTCTAGATAACCCTGAATTAGCTCCCCATTGTAAATCAGTCACAGCTTCACTAGTTAATACAACATTAGGTGAAGTTACCCTTTTTTCTGCTTTATCTTGGATAAGCTTAATCTCTTTCCACAGGTCATCCATACCCTTCCTGGTATCATCAGGCTCAGAAGAAGGAATAGGCGATACATTCCTGGATGTTATTCTCTTGGTAACTTTTTGATCTATAATTTCCCAAAATTGTTCCTCCAAACTAATTACATTTATAATATCAGAGTTAGCTATTTTCTCTTTGAAATTCCTTTCTACATTGTCTACCCATGTACTGACACCTGTAATTTGCGATTGAATGATTGGTATTAACTCATTCTGCTTATCTACACTCTCTTGCAAAGTATACAACCCATGTCTTACATTATTATACTTAATATTGTACACATTTTCAAAAGAGCATAACTTTTCAATGAGTTCGGATTCTACATTATTACATTTGTTCTCAATGTTAAGTCCTAACCTTTTTGATAAATCTTGAAAGGTATCATTCTGTTTCTGACTAAGGTCGGTAAACATATGATTTATATGATTGGTCAAAGAGTTTGTCATCTCATTTTTTAGATCTAATTTTAACTTCTCTACTTTAGTACTTATAGTGTCAAACTCAGTCTTCAAAGTGCCCATGCCTTCATGCAGATTACTAAATTCTTCAGTTTGAGAGTTGACCTTGGCACTTAACAAACCCAAATTTGTCATTTGAATATGTAATTGAGAATTTACTAAGCATAGTTCTTTACTTAGAGTCTCACTCTGAGCATTTACTTGCAGACTCTGAGCTTTAATTAAATTTATCAACTCAGCCCAGTTAGGCACTTCTTCGCTAATTTTCATGGACATAGCCAGTTCTTGAGTGTCCTCAAACTTGTTGTACATTTTCCATACTCTTGCATGGTTTAGTTCTTGTAAGCATTTAAAACCAACTTTGAATATGATAACTACACAAGTAAAGTTCACTCAACAGTATCTTGTACCACTTTGTGCTGAAGTAATGAAGTTTAGTTTCACGCTCACCTGGTGTAGAATTCTCGTAGCGTAGGTGGAGGCAGGTCAGCACCAGTGAACAGCAGCTGGTGTCAGTGGCGTCGGATGTACGCTGGTTTCCGTGTCTGTGTCCCTGTGATGTGTGTGAGAGCTGTATACTCCCTGCACTGAATCTTCTTGGTTGAAGCTTTCTATGCATATTTCTCCTTAGACCAGTATGTCAAAATCTTCTTTGCTGTTTTATTGTTGTAAAATTTTCATGTATTCACCATTTTTCATTCAAATTTTGCTCCATTAGATACTTGAACATATTCCAATGTCTCAGAGTAAATTCCTTGTCGTATTATGTTTGGTTGCTATGGCAACACACAACAGCTTCTTTTCTCATTTTTGACTGAAAATTCCTATTTTCCAGCCATTTCACAAAGGTTACCATGTTCTAACGTTCTGTGACATTTTAAGGTGTGAAAGTTGACATACAAACTTTACATTTCATCAGTTAATGATGTATTTGACTTTCATGCACAATACAAATCACACTTTCAACATACATATGTAACTTTCTGTAAGTATCTTGTACCGCCGAATGTTAGAAACAAAATGAGTTACAGGTAAAAGAAAGCTGGCCTGACTACCATGACTTTCTTAAAATGAATCAGAAAATATGTCTTGCCTCTAATAAGGCTGATTCAAGAGTCTATATGAGCACTTTTTCAACTGTTCTTGTTTCAAACAACAATAGTCAGTGACACAATAAGCACAGAGTGGCATAAAAAGTCCATGGTTCTTACTTACACACGCACTAAAACCTCTATGGATTGCCCGACAGGTACTTGTTGGGTCCCGAGACTGATTTTAAACCTGCACACACAAACATGTGACATGCAATATGTAGGAGTTTACCATCCCACACTCATATCTAGAATATCGTGTGTTCGAGATGGTAAAAGGTTGAGTGGTCCCAGAATTTATGCAGAAATTCGCAAATCACTACACTGTTTGTTTTCTGGGAAACAATTAACAGTGAGAAATATGTGTAAAACATTTTCTGGCCTTTACTTGGCCAGTTAACAGAGAGAAAATATGCTTTCATGACCTTTGAGCATGACTCTGCAATGGCACAAACAGCCAACTTCTCATTTCAGGAAATTTGTGGCTCTGAGCACTATGGGACTCAACTGCTGAGGTCATTAGTCCCCCAGGAAATTTGTGATGTGTTTCAAGATATTATCACTAACAACATATGGCCTCTGTGTCCCCCAGTTTAACCCTCTGCAATTTTATATCTTGCAGGGGGGGGGGGGGGGGGGCATTAAAAGAGAAAGTGTACAAATCAAATCCATACACTTTAGATGAACTTAACACTAATATCTATCAAAAAATTGCTGCCATTTCTCAGAGGGAACTGCAGTGTCTAATGAGCAGTTCCCTAAACAGGTCTCAGAAATAACTAAACAATGAAGGAGGTCAGTTCCAGTCTCCCCTTGCTTAATATATGTGAGTATTTTTAGGTGTTTACATTAAGTATGTTGGAAATAACTGACATGCTGACCAGCCAAACACTGCTAAAGCAGTTGTGTTAATGACTGATCATGTTGTATATGGTGAAATCAGTTAATACAATACTAATAGTTTTAGTTAGAAAACGGAGTACCTGAGTTGGTCTTCCACTTTGTAAATTTTGCAGTTTCTAATTGAAAATGTATTTCAATACAGGAATTATTCAAACAAAAGCATTTTTAATTCAGCTGTTAGGCACATTATCTGTTAGTGCTTGGAAACATTAGATATCTGACTTTAGTTTTTTGCAGCAGTACATTTATCTTTATTTCAGTCTGGCAAGTGTCTAAAATGTAAGTGAGGTTCCATTCAGGTCTCTTATGCTTACTACACTGCAAATAAATTAAAAATGGTGCTCTAGTCTAGAAACATATTCCAAGCAGATTCTGTTCATAACACAACAACAGAAGATTTTAAAAAATTATTTTTAAGAGAAATTTTAATATTTGGGTAATCATCTTATGCTGAGCCTACACCAGCCCAGTAACGATATTACAATTAATTTTGGTAAAAAGTAATTATTTTTTAATGGAGACATATACATCCAGCTTATTCAGCAAATTAACTAGAAGTATGAGCAACAACAAGAAAAGGCATGGTTCACAGTTCAGACATAATTTTTGTTACATAAATCCACAGTGCAGAGATCCACAAGGATGTAGAATAGTGCTGCATAACAGCTGCATTGTGTGCAAACAGTAATGGCCCACCTTATCGACCTGCTTTGCGGGCCAGCCAAAAGTCAGGGGCAAGAAACAGTTTCCCAGTCCCTGACCTGTAGGCTGTCCTGCACAACAGGCATGATGTGTTGGAGACATATTGGCCTCCTTTATAAACCTGCTTTGCATGGCAGCCTACACGTTGGGTGTAACAAAACTTATTTTCGAGAATCTGATGTGTAGGTTGCCCTGCATGACAGGCATGTTGTGGGCATAGTATAGGTCTGCCTTATTGATATGTTTTGCAAGGGTGACATGTGCAGATCGTCACAGGTCAGGGAAAGTTGAGATGTCTAGAGGATTTGATAGGCAGATAGGGGGGGGGGGGGGCAGAGGATAATGTACAATATGGGAGGTAGGAGGGGATGGACAGAGAGAGAGAAGGGAGGGTGGTGGGGGGGGGGGCAGGAGTGTTGTGGATAGAGAGAGAACAGGAGTAGATGGACACAAAGAGGGGGAGGAGGATATTGAGGGAGAGAGAGAGAGAGAGTTGATATTTATTAAAAAACAAAAAAATGAAACACTGATCAACCAGAAGAGTTGGCAAAGACGTTAACTGTGAATGCACAGACAAACAACAAAATATTCATTCAATTATTTGTACAGTTTTATCTTTCTATTTTTGTATTTTTTTTATTAATACAACACAAGGAGGAGGTGGATAAAGAGAAGGGGGAGGAGAGGATGGCCAGACAGAGTGGAGGAGGGTAAGATGCAGAGAGAGTATGGGGAGGAGGAGATGCACAGAGAGAGTGTGATGGAGTAGGAGATGGCCAGAAAGAGGGGGCTGGAGGTGATGGACAGAAAGAGGGGGGAAGAGGATATGGAAAGATGGAGGGGGAGGATATGGAGAAGATGGACAAAGATGGGGGTGAGATGGAGAAATACAGTGGATAGGAGGAGATGGACAGATAGGAGTGGAAACAAGGTAGATAGAGGAACAGGAGGGGGAAGAGATGGACACACAGAAAGGGGGAGGAAGAGAGTTGGGCAATATGTGTGTCGAACACATAAGCTAGTGAAGCCGGGATAGAGAGGCTAGTATAAACATCAATTACTCCAGAAGTAATCTCCATGATTATTAGTGTGAGTAGATTAACAGTAGTAATAATTTGTTGTTGATATATTTTACACAAATATACTACAGTGCCTATTTCTGCCTGTTAACACAGAAATCAACTCATTCCACATCCATGAAACTTCTCCGAATAAATAACTATACAAAGCTACTGAATTTGATAAGCTGATTGGAAGCTGCCTTGATTCTGAACACAAAGATATTACTCCCTCCACTGAAAAAAATCACATGTGGTAGTTAGTCATTGTTTATTTTACTCTCATAAACCAAATGTGAGATTATTAATCATCAAGTACAAAATTATTAGCAATAGATATTAACTATTGCTGGTTACATTATTTAATCTGCAGCTCAACTACCACAAACTTTGCTGAAAAGTTAAATATTCTTGATATAATTGTATATCCCTCAAACAACTGAAGCCTGCATTTTCAGCACAACTTTAAGTCCTAAAAGTACCAGAATGCTCCTCATTTCCTTTTTTACAGTCTACCAATAGTGTGTGTCTTTCAACATGCCATCCAAACTCTTGTACTGATAGAAGATGCGTAACTATCAACGTGTGTCATTACATCTATATCTGGCAATGGCCCTGCCAGCAAAGGAAAAACAGTATCATGAACTGACCAATCATGTAAGACCAGATACCTGATTGATTTAAGCCCGAGTGGCCAGGAACTCACTCTCATTCTCTGCAAGTCAGCCAATGCCGTAATCTAATGTGCAAGTTGAATATGACCATATGTGGGATTGCTAGCATGAAATTACATTTCAGTGCCCACAGACTGGTATACTTACTCAGCCAAGCAAACTAACTATCACATTGGTTTCCACCACTTTCTATCAATATCACCACAATGGTGTTAGTACACAGTGGAGCAAATGAAATGCATGTTTTTCACTATTGAATGACTGGGACACGGTTTGATAAAAATAATGAAAACAAGCATTAAGTGATAGATTCTTTAATGCAGTTTTGAAATATACATACTTTGATTACGTTCGAAAACTAATGTCTTGGAGATGATGTCCTTCTTGCTGGATACAAATTTGGATCCTTTTCCGAAAGCTACGCATGGCTCTCTCCAACATTTCATTCGGCACGGCTACAATTTCCTCACAAATGGAATTCTTCAGGTCATCAATTGTGCAAGGCTTGTTCATGTAGACTTTTGATTTTAAATATCTCCACAAAAAGAAGTTGCATATTGACAAATCAGATGAGTGAGGGGGCCAGTAAACATCACCATATCTCAAAATACGAGGGTAATCCCAAAAGTAAGGTCTCCTATTTTTTTGATAAGTACATAGACCTGTTTATTTCTACAACAGTTTACATCAGTTTACAGCTTAAACATTCAGCAATTTTTCGACATAATCACCATTTCTGTCGATGCATTTTTGTAGACGCTGTGGCAGTTTCTGTATACCAATGTCATACCAGCTAGCCGCCATGCTGTTCAGAAAGTTATGAACCTCTTCTTTCACCTCATCGTCGGAGCTGAATCACTTTCTGACCAAATGTTCTTTTAACCTAGCGAACAGGTGATAATTACTGGGCGCCAAGTCAGGACTATAGAGGGTGGGTGGATGATTATGTTCCACTGAAACTGTTGCAGGAGAGCAACAGTTTGCCGAGCAATGTGTAGGCGAGTGTTGTCATGGAGAATGTGTACACCCTTGCTCAATATCACTCTTCTCCAGTTCTGAATAGTCCGTTTGATTTTTTTCTAAGTCTCACAGTACCTGTCAGCATTAATTGTGGTCCCAGTGGGCATAAAGTCAACCAGCAATACCCCTTTCTGATCCCAAAAAATGGTTGTCATGACTTTGCCGGCAGACTGTGTTTGTTTGTATTTCCGTGGCTTTGGCGAAGAAGGATGCCGCCACTGGCATGATTGTTGCTTGGTTCAGGTGTAAAGTGGTATGCCCAGGTTTCATCACCCATGACAGTTAAGTCCAGAAAGTTGTCCTGTTCGGCTGCAAAGCAGTGAAGAAATGCACGGGAAGCATCAACTCAACGCATGTGGTCCTCAGTCAGCATGCGTGGCACCCATCTTGTGCACATCTTCCCGTAGTTAAATGTTTCTGTTAAAATTCTGTGAGCGGTGCTTCGGGAAACCTCAGGAACCAGAGATCATCCAGGGTGACCCGCTGATCTTCATGCATGCTATGCTCAACCTTCAACACTGTCTCCTCAGAAACTGATGGTCTCCCACTCCTTTGTTCATCGTGAATTTTGGTCTGACCAGCTTCAAACTCTCTACGCCACTTATGAACATTTTTGACATCCATGCATGACTCACCATACACTTCCATCAATTGGCGATGGATTTCAATTGGTGCCTTGCCCTTTGCGTTCAAAAACCGAAAAACTGTGCGCAATTCGCACTTGGCGGTAGCATCCCACGGGAGCTCCATTCTCAACGGCTGCCAAGCCAAGACTGAGCACCTCAGTGTGGCGTGCACATGTTTACACACAGCGCGTGACGCACTCTTCATAACAGTGTGACCAACTCCCACACAAACAGAGTTCTGTACTTATAAAAAAATAGGAGACCTTACTTTTGGGATTACCCTCATAACATGTCCTGGGAACATCTGTCGAACCACTTCCATGGATGCTCTCGCCGTATGAGCTGTGGCATCATCCTGCTGAAACCATATTTATCTCATGTTCACTTGATGCCTTTCAAGTTGTGAATGAAGAAAGTTGTTTAACATTTTAACATAGCATGCTGATGTCACAGTAACTGCAGTTCCTTCCTCTTCAAAAAAATAGGGTCCGACAATCCCCATCTTTGAAATACAGCACCACACTGTTATTTTTAAACTGTGGAGAGGTCGTTGGTAGAATTCATGTGGGTTCTCCGATGACCAATACTGATAATTTTGAACATTAATCTAACCATCTACATGAAAATATTCTTCATCACTCATGAAGACTGTAGCATCTGCATCTTCCATAAAAATTTCATCCATTAAGCGACAAAATTCTCTGTACTGCACAAAATCCCCTTCACTAAGCTGCTGGACAATTATTATCTTGTAGGGGTGAAACTAAAGATCATCATGTAAGATGCAGTGAAGCAAATGACGTGACATACCCAGCGCTACAGCCTGTCGCCGAGCTGATCCTTTCGGACTAGCAAGAACTGCTGTTCTCACTCGGTCTACATTTTCCGGAATACAAAATGAATGGGGAAGACCAGGTGGTTTCTTTTTTATCACAGATCCGGTACTTCTAAATGCTGCAACCCATCGTAGTACAGTATTTCGATCAGGCACTGCACCTCGACATTCAACTCTAAAATTTTGACAGGAAAGATGTTGAACTGTGACTACAGAATCATTGTTTCTAAAGTATTGCTCGACAATGAACGAATGATGCTCTACACTCCAGTGCTCCATAGCGACTGAAACTCCATTGTATGGGCAGTCTGCCAACATTCATTCACGGTCAATACCACCTCTCACCACTGCATACTAGCGGTTCAAATAACATGCATTTCCTCTGCTCCACCCTGTATATGACCACAGGCCTGTATCCAGTTTAACTTATGGGTACAGTGAATTACATGTGTGAATCTGTGTTTTTATTTTCCTCCAGACAATTATTTAATTTTATTGTGGATTATGAACTTTCCTTTCATATTGCAGCGTATTTATGCCAGTGTAATAAATAATTGTTGCCTTAATAGGACAAGTCATATGAATGCAAAAATGATTCCCCTTACTACAAACTCTGGTTCAATGATCTTAATATTCCCTCAGAGTGGAGGAATCACACTTAAATGTTTTAAAAGTCATCAGTGCGGAAGACATGGTACTATTACATATGGTCCTGTTTACCTCTAGTGTAGATAAATTTCAGTAATAAGGTTGAAAACTTAATAGCGCTTGTTTGAAAGTAAGTCTGGAAATCAGTTATAACAGAACCAAAATTATATACAATGAATACATCAATGACACAATAGTAAAAGTTATCAAGTATGTCACTGAACCAGATAAGGGTAATTGCATTTAGGGCAAGTGAAGATGATGACAGAATGGACAGGAAAAGAAATAAACAAAATGGTAAAAATGTTTGGACTGCTTCTGCCAGACTGAATAAGGTTTTCAAAACTGTATGTTGGGGACTGCTAAGAGAGACAGGAAAACAAACAAATGGATCAAAATATGGAGTGGAATGGAAAATATAACTATGATCATAATCAAAATGAAATATAGCTGGGCAGGAAATATAGAAAGACAAACCTATGGTAGATGGACAATGGTTGGTCTTTACTAGATTCCGAAAGTTAAGAAATGATGAAGGCAATGCTATAATGGAAGGAGGCTAGATGATATCAAAACACATGAAGCACCTATGTTGGTGTGTATAGCTGAAAACCATAATCCCTGTACTAGTCAGGAGAAAGTCTTCATCAAGCAGTGGATATCATATGGCTCATCATGACAATGATACACTGCTTACCATTAAAACTGCATCAGTATGAAGATGGGACAGGAATAACATTAAATGGTTTGAAGAGCTTGGAGATGCAAATGATTAGCATTTTTGTGCTACCGCATGTATTAGGTTGAAGTATATCCTGTATATAAGAAAAGATTATGCAGCACGTTTAAATGTTGTGATAAGATAATGTTATATCTCTTGTAGGAAGCAGAAATGTCTACTACCACATACTGGAATTCCACAGCAGTAGAATTGTGGTCTATTGAGACTCCAGTTTATCATTATATGATATCAGGGCTTGTGTCAGTTAGGATCATAATGCCAATATGGAACTGATGGATCCAAGAAGGCCATAACATGCACACACTGACTATAGCACAGGATAACAACAGCCCTACGCTGTTAGCACTTGCGAGGATAGGTATATTATCCACTCAGCTGTGCAGTGTAGTACAGAAAAATCACGTGCAATTAGTCAGGAAATGGGCTTGTTTGCAGCAGCAGATGGACGTACACCAACATTGGTGCAACCAACATCACTGACCACAGGAGTGGCCTTATGTCATGTTTTTGTAGACCCACTTCTATGTACAGCATCACAATGAATGTACCCATGTGTAGAGAATACTGACAAAATACATTCCTGATAACAATTGGGGCCTGGCACCTGATGTGATGGTATCGGATGCCATTGGTTACATAACACAATCATCCCTGCTTCACAGTATTCTGGACAGCAAATGTTATATTTCTGATGAGTTAAAGCCATTGGCTGTGCCCTATCTTCACGGTCTGTGTGAGATTACCTTCTGACAAGAAAATGCAAGACCATATGTTGTCAGTGCTGTTAATACCTACTTCGACATAGAGTGTGTTTTCCAGATCTCTCACCTATTGAAAACTTCTGGTCACATGTTGCCGAGAGTCTGATATGCCTCCACTTGGCCACTTGGCAGCCACTATGGCTGATGAAGTCTGGCATCAAGTTGAAACAAGAGGGATTGATGTATCCGTATCTGTCATCTGAGCTCAGTTTTACTTGATGCCCAGCCAGGTTAGACATGTTGCTCCCAGAGGTTGCAGCTGTTCTACTGTGTATGTATCAAATTTCTTTATTTTCTGTTCTTCCTAGTGTTGCAGTTTTAGTGCCAAGCAGTATTATTACCTATGAAATAGATAAAGGCATGATCCAGGCTTCTGCCAGATGAAGTTATGTGGTCATCCTGGTAATTAAAAAGTTACTTGTGTTGTTGTAAATTGGAAAGTAGTGTGGATTATGCCATCTCCAATGCTTAAACACATTGCTCCACAACTCATTTTATTACAACATGTAAAGTTGAAACCATTGCCAGCTTGCAAAGGATTGAAATTTTACAGAGACAGAGCCAGACAGCACTGCCTGTATCAGTGTCAGCTAATTGTCTGAACTTTTTATATTTATGTCCATCCAGAGTCTGTTTCCTCCCATCACTATTGAAAAGAAGACAACACATGCTTGTTTTGTAGCTTCATACTGTTGGATGCTGTCTTTGATTAGCTTTTGTTGATTTCTATGCTGCATTCTTCACACTATATATATACACTCCTGGAAATGGAAAAAAGAACACATTGACACCGGTGTGTCAGACCCACCATACTTGCTCTGGACACTGCGAGAGGGCTGTACAAGCAATGATCACACGCACGGCACAGCGGACACACCAGGAACCGCGGTGTTGGCCGTCGAATGGCGCTAGCTGCGCAGCATTTGTGCACCGCCGCCGTCAGTGTCAGCCAGTTTGCCGTGGCATACGGAGCTCCATCGCAGTCTTTAACACTGGTAGCATGCCGCGACAGCGTGGACGTGAACCGTATGTGCAGTTGATGGACTTTGAGCGAGGGCGTATAGTGGGCATGCGGGAGGCCGGGTGGACGTACCGCCGAATTGCTCAACACGTGGGGCGTGAGGTCTCCACAGTACATCGATGTTGTCGCCAGTGGTCGGCGGAAGGTGCACGTGCCCGTCGACCTGGGACCGGACCGCAGCGACGCACGGGTGCACGCCAAGACCGTAGGATCCTACGCAGTGCCGTAGGGGACCGCACCGCCACTTCCCAGCAAATTAGGGACACTGTTGCTCCTGGGGTATCGGCGAGGACCATTCGCAACCGTCTCCATGAAGCTGGGCTACGGTCCCGCACACCGTTAGGCCGTCTTCCGCTCACGCCCCAACATCGTGCAGCCCGCCTCCAGTGGTGTCGCGACAGGCGTGAATGGAGGGACGAATGGAGACGTGTCGTCTTCAGCGATGAGAGTCGCTTCTGCCTTGGCGCCAATGATGGTCGTATGAGTGTTTGGCGCCGTGCAGGTGAGCGCCACAATCAGGACTGCATACGACCGAGGCACACAGGGCCAACACCCGGCATCATGGTGTGGGGAGCGATCTCCTACACTGGCCGTACACCACTGGTGATCGTCGAGGGGACACTGAATAGTGCACGGTACATCCAAACCGTCATCGAACCCATCGTTCTACCATTCCTAGACCGGCAAGGGAACTTGCTGTTCCAACAGGACAATGCACGTCCGCATGTATCCCGTGCCATCCAACGTGCTCTAGAAGGTGTAAGTCAACTACCCTGGCCAGCAAGATCTCCGGATCTGTCCCCCATTGAGCATGTTTGGGACTGGATGAAGCGTCGTCTCACGCGGTCTGCACGTCCAGCACGAACGCTGGTCCAACTGAGGCGCCAGGTGGAAATGGCATGGCAAGCCGTTCCACAGGACTACATCCAGCATCTCTACGATCGTCTCCATGGGAGAATAGCAGCCTGCATTGCTGCGAAAGGTGGATATACACTGTACAAGTGCCGACATTGTGCATGCTCTGTTGCCTGTGTCTATGTGCCTGTGGTTCTGTCAGTGTGATCATGTGATGTATTGTTTCCCCTTCCTGGGACAATGAATTCACGGTGTTCTTATTTCAATTTCCAGGAGTATATATATATATATATATATATATATATATATATATATATATACACACACACAGGGAAACAATCCTCAAAATCACCCTCTCCTAACCTTCCAGGAATTTCTGACTTCCAGCCTTGCCTCTCAATCCTTTTTAAAAAACCTTAATCCTACTCCCAACATCACCACTGCTGAAGCCCAGGCTATCCGTGATCTGAAGGCTGACCGATCCATCGTCATTCTTCCGGCGGACAAGGGTTCCACAACTGTGGTACTTGATCGTCGGGAGTATGTGGCTGAGGGACTGCGTCAGCTTTCAGACAACACTACTTACAAAGTTTGCCAAGGCAATCCCATTCCTGATGTCCAGGCGGAGCTTCAAGGAATCCTCAGAACCTTAGGCCCCCTACAAAACCTTTCACCCGACTCCATCAACCTCCTGACCCCACCAACACCCCGCACCCCTACCTTCTACCTTCTTCCCAAAATTCACAAACCCAATCATCCCGGCCGTCCCATTGTAGCTGGTTACCAAGCCCCCACCGAACGCATCTCTGCCTACGTAGATCAACACCTTCAACCCATTACATGCAGTCTCCCATCCTTCATCAAAGACACCAACCACTTTCTCAAACGCCTGGAATCCCTACCCAGTCTGTTACCCCCGGAAACCATCCTTGTAACCATTGATGCCACTTCCTTATACACAAATATTCCGCATGTCCAGGGCCTCGCTGCAATGGAGCACTTCCTTTCACGCCGATCACCTGCCGCCCTACCTAAAACCTCTTTCCTCATTACCTTAGCCAGCTTCATCCTGACCCACAACTTCTTCACTTTTGAAGGCCAGACATACCAACAATTAAAGGGAACAGCCATGGGTACCAGGATGGCCCCCTCGTATGCCAACCTATTCATGGGTCGCTTAGAGGAAGCCTTCCTGGTTACCCAGGCCTGCCAACCCGAAGTTTGGTACAGATTTATTGATGACATTTTCGTGATCTGGACTCACAGTGAAGAAGAACTCCAGAATTTCCTCTCCAACCTCAACTCCTTTGGTTCCATCAGATTCACCTGGTCCTACTCCAAATCCCATGCCACTTTCCTTGACGTTGACCTCCACCTGTCCAATGGCCAGCTTCACACGTCCGTCCACATTAAACCCACCAACAAGCAACAGTACCTCCATTATGACAGCTGCCACCCATTCCACATCAAACGGTCCCTTCCCTACAGCCTAGGTCTTCGTGGCAAACGAATCTGCTCCAGTCCGGAATCCTTGAACCATTACACCAACAACCTGAAAACAGCTTTTGCATCCCGTAACTACCCTCCCGACCTGGTACAGAAGCAAATAACCAGAGCCACATCCTCATCTCCTCAAACCCGGAACCTTCCACAGAAGAACCCCAAAAGTGCCCCACTTGTGACAGGATACTTTCCGGGACTGGATCAGATTCTGAATGTGGCTCTCCAGCAGGGATACGACTTCCTCAAATCCTGCCCTGAAATGAGATCCATCCTTCATGAAATCCTCCCCACTCCACCAAGAGTGTCTTTCCGCCGTCCACCTAACCTTCGCAACCTCTTAGTTCATCCCTATGAAATCCCCAAACCACCTTCCCTACCCTCTGGCTCCTACCCCTGTAACCGCCCCCGGTGTAAAACCTGTCCCATGCACCCTCCCACCACCACCTATTCCAGTCCTGTAACCCGGAAGGTGTACACGATCAAAGGCAGAGCCACGTGTGAAAGCACCCACGTGATTTACCAACTGACCTGCCTACACTGTGAAGCGTTCTATGTGGGAATGACCAGCAACAAACTGTCCATTCGCATGAATGGACACAGGCAGACAGTGTTTGTTGGTAATGAGGATCACCCTGTGGCTAAACATGCCTTGGTGCACGGCCAGCACATCTTGGCACAGTGTTACACCGTCCGGGTTATCTGGATACTTCCCACTAACACCAACCTGTCAGAACTCCGGAGATGGGAATTTGCCCTTCAGCATATCCTTTCTTCTCGCTATCCGCCAGGCCTCAATCTCCGCTAATTTCTAATTTCAATTTGCCGCCGCTCATACCTCACCTGTCTTTCAACTTCATCTTTGCCTCTGTACATCCGCCCCGACTGACATCTCTGCCCAAAAAATGCCCAAACTCTTTGCCTTTACAAATGTCTGCTTGTGTCTGTGTATGTGTGGATGGATATGTGTGTGTGTGCGAGTGTATACCTGTCCTTTTTTCCCCCTAAGGTAAGTCTTTCCGCTCCCGGGATTGGAATGACTCCTTACCCTCTCCCTTAAAACCCATATCCTTTTGTCTTTCCTTCTCCTTCCCTCTTTCCTGACGAGGCAACCATTGGTTGCGAAAGCTAGAATTTTGTGTGTATGTTTGTGTTTGTTTGTGTGTCTATCGACCTGCCAGCGCTTTTGTTTGGTAAGTTTCATCATCTTTCTTTTTAGATATATTTTTCCCACGTGGAATGTTTCCCTCTATTATATATATATATATATATATATATATATATATATATATATATATATATATATATATATATATGACCTGCCAGCGCTTTCGTCTTTGTATATATATATATATATATATATATATATATATATATATAAAAAACAAAGACGAAAGCGCTGGCAGGTCAATAGACACACAAACAAACACAAACATACACACAAAATTCAAGCTTTCACAACAAACTGTTGCCTCATCAGGAAAGAGGGAAGGAGAGGGAAAGACGAAAGGATGTGGATTTTAAGGGAGAGGGTAAGGAGTCATTCCAATCCCGGGAGTGGGAAGACTTACCTTAGGGGGAAAAAAGGACGGGTATACACTCGCACACACACACATATCCATCCACACATATACAGACACAAGCAGACATCTCGAAAGGGCTAGGCAGGCGAAGGGGGAGAGGTCAAAGGGACCAGCGAAGGGCCCGGTGGCGAGGGCATGATCGTAGGTGAGTTCGATGTGGGGAGCATGGGGTCACTCGATGGAGTGCATGAGACCAGAGTAGGGAACGAGGTCGGAGGAGAGCTCGACAAATGGAGCTGGAAGTCACTCGACCGAGTGTGTAAGTCCGACGTGGAGGGAGTGGTTGGAGCGTCGTGAGCCACAACAGTGAGTGGTGTGGTCGTGGCCTGAAGGGGGGTGGAAGCGGGCTCGACATGAGCAGGCTTAAGTCTGTTGAGAGAGACTGTAACAGCTGAATTTTTTATCTGGATGTCACAGGTGTTGGCTGAGCATCGGAGAACTCGGTATGGGCCGGTATATGGAGGTTGGAGGGGAGCACGGGCAGTGTCATCTCGGAGCATGATGTACTTGCAATTGTCTAGAGATTTTGGGACGTGAACCTTAGGGCGGGAAAGGCTGGCCGGTGGAGGGATGTGGAGGTTAATGAAGTGGCGTCTGATGCGGGCCACGAAGGAAGGTAAGTCAGACTGATGGAGAGAAACGGAAAGCCTCACAAGTTCGCCAGGGAGAATAATGTTCTGGCTGTATACGAACTCGGCTATTGTGCCTTTGAGGTCTTCCTTATGGATCGCATGAATGCTGAGTAGCACAAGGGGAACGGCCTCCATCAATAGAGAGTCGTGGCACTGAAGAGCCGCCTTGAAAGTGTGGTGCCAGCGCTCAACTAGCCCATTACTTTGTGGGTGATATGCTGTGGTATGGATGCGCTGGATGCCACAAATGTTACAAAACTCGTTGAACAGGGCTGACTCAAATTGTCTGCCCTGGTCAGTCGTGATGATAGCTGGACATCTGAAACTTGATACCCACGACTCAACTTAAGCTCGAGCAACAGTTTCTCCCATGATATTGGGGAGGGGGACAGCCTCGATCCAGCAGTTGTTCGGTCGATAGACGAGAGAACATAACGAAAGCCGTTAGAGGGGGGAAGAGGGCCGACAATGTCAATATGAATATGCTGGAAACGCCCAGGAGGGATCAAAAAGGCGCCGAGGGGGGTGAAGTGTTCTTGTGTATTTTGCAGCATTGGTACGCGACGCAGGAGCGTGCCCATTGCTGGCAGTCCTTGTTGACATTTCTCCACACAAAGCGCTCTGCTACGAGGCGGGTGGACCTACAAACACCGGTGTGGGCTAAATTATGCAGTGCGTTGAAGACAGCTCGACGGAGAGTGGTTGGGATGAGGGGGCGTAACGTGCGCGTACTGTCGTCTCACCAGATCTCACGAGAAATGCCAGAGAAGGTGGTGCGGATGAAGTGTAGTGAAGAGGTAGAGTCTGAAATCAGGTTTTGCATGTCCTTGTCAGTGGGTTGGAGGTTAGGCAGTTCAGAGAGGTCTAACAGTGAATGAACGGCATCGACTCGTGAAAGGAAATCAGCAACTATATTGTCAGCACCCTTTATGTGTCTGACATTGGTGGTGAACTGAGATATGAAGTCCATGTATCTGAAGTGGCGAGGAGGCGGGTCAGCTGGCGGGTTTGTAATGGCTGCAGCCAAGGGTTTGTGGTCTGTTAAAATATTGAAAGGGCGTCCCTCAATGTCAGTCTTAAAATGCTTGATCGCTTCATAGACCATGAGCAACTCCCTGTCAACTGTGGAATATTTCCGTTGTGCATTGGTGAGCTTGCACGAGAAGAACTGCAGAGGCGAAGTTTGGCCGTCGTCTGTCTGGCTAAGGACAGCACCGATGGCAGTCACCAGTGAGGGGGAAGTTCGGGTCGGTTACACCAAACAACACTCCCATTTTACAGTAGTTCTTTATTCACCTCCTTACACAAGCTATGCTTACACAGAACTGGATGGCAGAACTACACAAAGATAATGTTTAGCTTAGTTCAAAGACGATACTCAGATCGATACTGGTGTCGATCTCATTGGTGCCACACCTCTGAGGGAGACAGGCATATTTATACACTCCTGGAAATTGAAATAAGAACACCGTGAATTCATTGTCCCAGGAAGGGGAAACTTTATTGACACATTCCTGGAGTCAGATACATCACATGATCACACTGACAGAACCACAGGCACATAGACACAGGCAACAAAGCATGCACAATGTCGGCACAAGTACAGTGTATATCCACCTTTCGCAGCAATGCAGGCTGCTATTCTCCCATGGAGACGATCGTAGAGATGCTGGATGTAGTCCTGTGGAACGGCTTGCCATGCCATTTCCACCTGGCGCCTCAGTTGGACCAGCGTTCATGCTGGACGTGCAGACCGCGTGAGACGACGCTTCATCCAGTCCCAAACATGCTCAATGGGGGACAGATCCGGAGATCTTGCTGGCCAGGGTAGTTGACTTACACCTTCTAGAGCACGTTGGGTGGCACGGGATACATGCGGACGTGCATTGTCCTGTTGGAACAGCAAGTTCCCTTGCCGGTCTAGGAATGGTAGAACGATGGGTTCGATGACGGTTTGGATGTACCGTGCACTATTCAGTGTCCCCTTGACGATCACCAGTGGTGTACGGCCAGTGTAGGAGATTGCTCCCCACACCATGATGCCGGGTGTTGGCCCTGTGTGCCTCGGTCGTATGCAGTCCTGATTGTGGCGCTCACCTGCACGGCGCCAAACACGCATACGACCATCATTGGCACCAAGGCAGAAGCGACTCTCATCGCTGAAGACGACACGTCTCCATTCGTCCCTCCATTCACGCCTGTCGCGACACCACTGGAGGCGGGCTGCACGATGTTGGGGCGTGAGCGGAAGACGGCCTAACGGTGTGCGGGACCGTAGCCCAGCTTCATGGAGACGGTTGCGAATGGTCCTCGCCGATACCCCAAGAGCAACAGTGTCCCTAATTTGCTGGGAAGTGGCGGTGCGGTCCCCTACGGCACTGTGTAGGATCCTACGGTTTTGGCGTGCATCCGTGCGTCGCTTCGGTCCGGTCCCAGGTCGACGGGCACGTGCACCTTCCGCCGACCACTGGCGACAACATCGATGTACTGCGGAGACCTCACGCCCCACGTGTTGAGCAATTCGGCGGTACGTCCACCCGGCCTCCCGCATGCCCACGATACTCCCTCGCTCAAAGTCCGCCAACTGCACATACGGTTCACGTCCACGCTGTCGCGGCATACTACCAGTGTTAAAGACTGCAATGGAGCTCCGTATGCCACGGCAAACTGGCTGACACTGACGGCGGCGGTGCACAAATGCTGCGCAGCTAGCGTCATTCGACGGCCAACACAGCGGTTCCTGGTGTGTCCGCTGTGCCGTGCGTGTGATCATTGCTTGTACAGCCCTCTCGCAGTGTCCGGAGCAAGTATGGTGGGTCTGACACACCGGTGTCAATGTGTTCTTTTTTCCATTTCCAGGAGTGTATAATTGACGCTAACAATGTAATTTGGAATATTAAATGGAAATTGTAACAATGGTGTGATATTTAATAATGTGACAAAGAATTAAATCCAAGAAATATACAGGTAAATACTTCATCAGTTATTTAGTCATCAGGAACCCACAACGTTAAATCAAAATTTCAGCCACAAGAATGTACCCCAGATGCAAGACTTGGAGTCAACATGAAGAGGAAATGAAGATAAGCAAAAAGTTTTTCTTTTGTATATCTTACGCCTCTCAAAGCTTTTGAAAATTTATGAGGAGACTAAGAGAAATTTAATGTTGATATGTGGGAGAGTAAGATTAAAAATGTGGGCTTCAGCTGTGATCTGTTGACTGATGATAAAGTTTTGCCTGTTGCAGAAGAAGAATGGATCTTGCATGTGTGTATTTGCATTTTTCATGTAAGTGAACTTCAATCACTCAATGAAAGAAGATCCGAGAACTGCCCAACAAAGTTGGACCAACAGTGATGAGATAATATCAACAGTGATGGACTGGATTAATTGAAAGACGACTTTACAACTACGATGAGGGTTATCAATAAGAAAATAGATAAGTACAAACCATTTGTGAAATTAATATTTTTGGTGGAATCGTGTGATTGCTAGGTTAATGAATAGAGATGAGGTTAGTGATGATGAAATGAGAACTGTAGAACCAAGTGAATGTTTAGTTAGCAAAGAAATGTTTATTTTGGCAAAATTGAGTACATTTACTGATCAGTTAATGGTAATATGAACTGAAAACAATCATAACATGGACAGGGTACAGTACCAAATAGACCAACTTAGTAATAAGGTTTTGGAGCCAGAAAATGGGTTGTCAGATGGATGAAAAAGGATGAATGAAAAAGTTGATGTATTAGAAAATAAATTTATTGTTTTGGAAAATGAGTTAGTTGCACAATCCGCAAATAAGGATAAGAATGTTAATGATATGAGTTCAACAGAAGGCCATAGAGGAAAAAATGTAACAGAACTTCAGTAGTTCAGATAAAAAATTTTAAATGTTGGAAACAGTATGCTAAGTAATGTAAATGTTTTACATCAAAAAATTTCAGTAGTTCAGGAATATTGCAGTCACAACAATCTGTATTCAAATAATGATATGTGTGGTCCAACATTCCTATCAAAAGTTTTCATCAGACAATTTATATCCTGTTGATTTTCTACACCACTGTAGGGATAGTTTTGTGTTGGGCATAAGTGGTGACCAAAACATTAAATTTGTTATAAGATGTCTTGAAGGCGAAGCTCTGTTATAGGTAAATCTAAAATTAAGTCAGTGGTAAACATATCAAAGTTTCGAAAAAAGTTTTTTAAATAAATTTTGGTCAGAAGCTGAACAGTGGAGAATTAAAAGTGAATTTCTGAATGGCCCAAAGTATTGGAATAGGGGCAGTACTCTGAAAGAGCTCTGTGAGAATCAACATAAGAAACAACACACCTTGACAAACCATTTGATGAAATGACTTTGATGCACTAAAGAGGAGATTACTAGAGAGATTGCAGTAGGATTAGGTACACAGACCTGACAATTGCCTTGAACAATTTTTACAATATGTTGACAGGCTGAATAGGTCAGAAGAAAGAAGCATGTACCATAACAATAGTAATGATAGCGACCACAATGGTAATAACTACAGAAACAGAGATAATGGTAATTTCTATCAAGATCAAAATGGTAATAGAGATATAAACTTTGAACATCAGCAGAATAGGGATAATGGGGATAACCATTGTCAATTTAATAGAAGAAATAATCATAGAGATGGCCATTCAGGAAACGGCAGTCTGCCTCAATGGAGGTCCACAGTTTTGGGGCGAGGAAACACAACAAGTACAGGACCCCAATTTACAATTACAATTAGACAACAATAACACTATTAATAATGTAGCACAGGTATCTGGAGTTAAACAGAAGGAACATCAGATTTCTCACTTATGTTTTCATCAAAAGTTTTGGAATACTATGTTTAATTATAGTAATGTAGATACTAATCACAAACCAGAATGTGAGAGTAATGAGAATTTTGATGTAATGTGTACTAATGATTTCTTCTCTTGGTCAAAAAACAGTGTTATTGATGTGTACAAATCAGGTGTTGACTGTATTGGATCTGAATTAGGTGATATTTTTTATGAAGATGTGAATGAGAGCTGTGAAATGACTGAGGTTGGTAAGTCTGAGACTGGTAGCTTCTTGCAAATGAATGTAGGTGAGGGGAGTGACTTTGACAGTCATGAGAATTGTGTTGTTAATGATGTTATTGATGAAGTTATTTTGGAAGGGTATGATGATGGTAATGATGATGAGTATCAGGTTTTTGTGGTGCTTAAGAATAATGAAGTTTCAGAGTTAATTGTGAATACAGGTAAGGTAAGTGATGTTCATGATGATGTGAGTGAGTCATGGAATACCAGTCAGTCAAAGCAGTTTTTCATTAATGTCATGCAGAGTAATGATCCAAACAGTAAAGGTGAGTCACCTGTAAGCTTAGAGAATAAAGATGAAAACTTTTTGAAATTTGTTTGGACAGCATAGATATATGTGCATTTGGAATACATTAGCTGTGGTTAGTCAAAATTTGTATCCAAATTGGTGGAATGAAGTGAAAGAAGATCTAAGTAGGAAATGTAATTTTGACAGTAATATATTTTGTGTCCCTTCTGTAATAAGTGATGTTAGTCGTGTTATGAAACACATTCAGTGTATTCAATCTTTACCTGACAACAAGAGTAACCAAAGTAATGCTATGATACCAGTAAAGTTGATAAAACCCTGCAAAAATAGTGTAAATGTAGCATTTGATGAGATTGAAAGTGATCTCTAACATGAAGTATCTAATAAGAGAGACGATGATTCAGATTTTGGATGTCCTTACATTAAGATTAAGACTGATCAGCAGGAAGGGAACTGTTTGATTGATACAGGTAGCCCAATTTGTTACATATCTGAGCAATTACAGATGAGATCCAGTATAGTAAGAATTTTGTGAAAATCTCCATTGCACTTGGAAAGATAAGAGGAATCACTGGGAAGCAAAGCAAGCATGTAAAATGTCAAGTACTGTTAACGTTTAGTATAGAGGACAAGACCTTCGAACATGAATGCTTAATGATATCTAGTCTAGAAGAAAAGATGGACTTCACTAGTAGATTTGTAAGATTATATAATCGTGTTTTGTTTGCCATGAATGTAGTATGTAGGATCATGTTTTCTTCTTCTTCTTCTTCTTCTTCTCTTTTTTTTAAAATCTTATCCATTGACTGAGTTTAACTTTATCTGTCGATTCATAAGACTATACAACCATGTTTTGTTTTCTGGAATTTAATATGTAAGATGTGATTTCTAGACTTTTGTGTTATCTATTGGCTGAATTAAAATCTATGATACACTAAATAGTTGTGTTCTGTAATATATTTGTGCTTTAGAATTTGATACATATATGCCATGAGCCTACATGAATAGATCTTTTTACAATTTTGAAATGGGACAATAATCATAATTTGTACTGTAAAAATTAGGAATAATATCTGAGCATAACTGTGTGTATTACCTTATCAGTCCATTTTTTACTGTATTTAACTCTGTTTATTAATGTTTCTAATATAAACACTTTTTAATCACACCTGACATAAATCCCATATAACTGACTTTGAAAAGTTACTAAGGAGAACATGTCTCGTGTGATGTGAAGGAGGTATTGAGCACCATATTTAGTACAGAAAAAAAGTTTCAGGATTTGATGTGAATGCTAGACAGGAAGTTACCTGTCCA
Organism: Schistocerca serialis cubense; assembly: GCF_023864345.2. Lineage (NCBI taxonomy): Eukaryota > Metazoa > Arthropoda > Insecta > Orthoptera > Acrididae > Schistocerca > Schistocerca serialis. The sequence continues at coordinate 431,009,412 of NC_064638.1, read as the reverse complement.
TTGGAGTATCTGATGCGAAATCCAGGGAGGGAGCTGAAAGATGTGGGCAGATCCACTCCCCACATTGCTGAATGGTTGTACCACGTTAGACCAGTGAACTTAAAAGATATCTTGGGTGCTCGGTAACATACTCGAGCATGTCAACTAAATCAGTGTTGTGACTGATATTTGCGAATTGTTAGCCAAAACTGCTAAAGACAGCGTCATTCAGCATAAATGGATGTTTTTTCAAGTAGAGGGATCAATTATAAATGAACCTTCTAGGTCTTTGTGTACATAGGTTAGTTTGTATGGACAAATTAGCAAATAGTGTGGAAAGCATTTACTACTATAGGCAATATAAAAAGATGTATACATGTCTGCTTTTGGTTCTCAAGCTACTGGATTGTGTCATCCTTCAAAGCTATTTACAACTATGTTTACCTGACTTTATCCTTAGTATTGCAATATTGTATGTGATTGGAACTTGAGTTGCGGACATACACATGCTTAACTCTGTTTTGGGTACCCCTAGCCATCAAGACTGTGTGTGTGTGTGTGTGTGTGTGTGTGTGTGTGTGTGTGTGTGTGTTCAAGGAGAGCATACACTGACTGATTGAGGCTAGATGCTTCTTACAGTTATTCTTTGCATATAATTGGACTTATTGTTGTGATTATGAACTTTATTAATATTGTTGTACCCACCTTGGTTTGGATTCATGGGTGATTCCCACACTGTAAACTTGGGCCCTAATATTTTTCCATTATTTTGTTCTTTCATGAGTCAACACATCCTTGAATACTCTCATTTATGTGGCTGATTGATTCCTACTATGATTGAGTATATTCTTCTTGTCTGTACTCATCATTGTCAGTTTTTCGAGTTGGCTCATTTGTTTTACACTTCAGCTCTGAATTTTTTTTTTCCTCTTCTCTTTTGATGATTTTGAAGGTTTGATTGTATGGATGTTAATGTACAATTTATAATTCTAGTAATTTACATTGTACTTGTATTTATTTCTATAGTTTAGTAGTGTAATGTTGTAGTTTTGACCTTGTATTATGTCTGAAAACCTGAATACCATATCCTGATAGATGTACAGATTATGATTTGCACAGTAGATATTTTTCCACGCGGGAAAAATATATTTAAAAACAAAGATGATGTGACTTACCATACGAAAGTGCTGGCAGGTCGATAGAAACACAAACAGACACACAAAATTCAAGCTTTCGCAACAAACTGTTGCCTCATCAGGAAAGAGGAAAGGAGAGGGAAAGACAAAAGGAAGTGGGTTTTAAGGGAGAGGGTAAGGAGTCATTCCAATCCCGGGAGCGGAAAGACTTACCTTGGGGGAAAAAAGGACGGGTATACACTCGCACACACACACACATATCCATCCACACATATATAGACACAAGCTCCCGGGATTGGAATGACTCCTTACCCTCTCCCTTAAAACCAACTTCCTTTCGTCTTTCCCTCTCCTTCCCTCTTTCCTGATGAGGCAACAGTTTGTTGCGAAAGCTTGAATTTTGTGTGTATGTATGTGTCTGTTTGTGTTTCTATCGACCTGCCAGCGCTTTCGTATGGTAAGTCACATCATCTTTGTTTTTAAATATATTATTAGATACTTCTATGCACCTATCTGCTATCCTGGGCATCATTATGTACACCATTTGGCAAACCTTGTAGTCTGTCGCAAAATGTTGTAAACACCCTGTTTCTAAATTTTGTGAGGGGGATATTCCAATGGGACAACCTTTTCTAACATTAATCAAATAATGGAAAATCCCGGATGGAATGTAACAATACCAGAGAAGGAAAGTTGCTACTGACCTTATAGTGGAGATGCTGAGTTGCGATAGGCACAACAAAAAGATTCACACAATTATAGCTTTTCTAACATTACCTTTTTTTTTATAGAAGTAATCGATACAATTTATACTATCAATTCTTGTATAGGTGAACATTATCTCAGATGCTTCGGGCAGCTACTTTGTCAGGTTTAGGTTTGGTTCCTGTTGATGGTATTGGTAGGTGGGACTTCACAAGACATGGCCTGACATCTCAATAGGAAAGGGAAGGGTAAACTGGCTGGGATGATAGCAAAATCTTTAGGGGGTGGGGGGGTGGGGGCACTGAAACTCCTGGGTAGGGTAGCCAGATGTAGTTGTTTAAAAAGGAGGACAAACAGCTTCAAAAAGGAGGACAAAGGAAGAAAAAGGAGGACACATCAAACGGGTCAACTGCAGATGAGGATACCACCCGCCAGCTTTGGACAAGTCACGTGACTGCCGTGAATTACCGGTAAAACTACTAGTTAAATGTTACTGGTGGTCAGGTGGTGATTCCCAGACCAACATTTTTTTTTTTTTTTAAATTAAAAACATTGATTGTGGTGACAGTGTGGCATCAACTGTTTTTATATTTACACCTAGTTTTAAGATTTAGCAAAGACGGCTGCCTAAACGCCACTCCTGATCGGTTAATTTCATGTGACTTGTCCAAAGCTGACGGATGGTATCCTCATCTGCAGTATTCCCCATCAAACATACGTTAAATTGTAATAAATGAGTTTATTATTTATAGACATAACATACATACATTCCTTAACAATTATTGATACTTCTCGGAGGAACCAATTTTTTGCAGAAGTTAGGTTTACTTAACAGATAATTATAAAATGACACACATGAAAATTCTTTTTAAATTATATTGTACCATCAACAGACCTTTCATTGATTCAAGGTTTAATCTATTCCTCTCATCAGTCACTGTGTGGTAATTAGAGAAAATATACTTTCAGCATTAGCATTATGCCATGAAATACTGAAAAAGTATTCAGCAAGTTTCAGCAACTCTGAGTGACAGTCAACTGACTTACTGCCACAAAAAAACTTTATCCATTTTTTACTACAAGATGTAGTCCTAAATTCTGGATCATCATTATTCCTTTTTAGAAATTGCCTGAAATTGAAAAACTGATCAAAACATTTTGCATCTTCAATTTCAAAGGCTTTACACTTCTCCTGCAAATATACAAGGCTTTTCTCAATAGCACTGTAGCAAAAATCATTTTTAAGTGACATCCATCTAAAATATGAGAAGCCCTTAAACATACAGAGCCACCGTTTCAAATATTCATGGCATGACTGATAAACTAAAATAGCTTCCTCCATAAAAAGTCTGACTTCTTTCTCGAAGCCTTCCTCTGTTGCAATTTTCAGGATCTGCTTGACCTTAAAGCAAATGAATTTTTCACTTAATCAGTCTTCAAGCACCCTACATACTGACTCTAAAATTTCAATGACATCAACCGCAGAGTTGTCCTCCTTTTCTAATTCCAGAATACATGTACTGAACAAAGGCATCAATGAATGCAAACACCATAAGTAAGCTTCACTCAACCTGTTCTCAAAAAATTGAAACAAAACCTTTGGTGGTTTGCTTTCAGAGAGAAAGTAAGCTTTAAGAGCAGTATACATTGCCAGTATCCTTTCAATGGCTGGAAAAAGAGACAGCCAGCTAGTCTTCACATGAGACAGGACTTGATTGTAATTAACTTCAACAATCATTAACTGTATTACGCTCAACTTTGTGAAAAAGCCCGACACTGTAAAAATCTGCCTGGACTCCGGACGAAGAGCTAAAAAGGAGGACATGTCCGGATTAATCTGGACGTCTGGTCACCCTACTCATGGGAGTACTTTTTTAGGCTAAGATCAGTGTCCAATCACCCTACATTGATTGAAATTAAGCTTAGTGAGAAGTTCAGACAGGGATGTACTAGAGATGTTAAAATATCACAAGATTCTCATAACAGTACAGTGAAAAATAATATTAGCACATCACAAGATTCACATAAAAGCACAGTGAAAAATAATGTTAATATGTTGCATTATAATATCAGGGGATTAAAAAACAAAGTAGATAAGCTTCTTGTTTGTTTAGAAGATCGAACAGCTGTACTATGCCTGTCTAAACATCATATAGTCACAGGTATGGAAACATAGATGGATATAAGCTTTCAGAACATGTAAGTAGAGACACTATGGAGAGAGGAGGAGTTGCCATATATGTTAAAATCTGTTATAGGGTGAAAAATTTGGAAACTAAAAAATTTTAGGTAGAGCAACATATAGAAGTATGTGTATGATAGCTTAAACTAAATAATGGCACTTTTATAATTGTAACCCTGTATAGGTCCTCATTGGGAAATTTTCAACTATTTTTTAAAAACTTGGATTCTTTATTGTGGTATCTGCCAGGAGGAGGAAAGCAAATTCTTGTTTGTGGGGATTTCAATGTAGATTTTCTGAAAGAGTCTAATAGAAAGCTTGACCTTGAAGTATTACTTGGTTCTTTCAATTTGACATCAGTTATTGACTTTCCTACTTGAGTGGCACAGGAAAGCAGCACACTGATAGATAATGTTTTCATAAACCAAAATAAATGTAATCAAATAAAAATTTTTCCTGTTAAGGATGGTCTGTCTGATCATGATGCACAGCTAGTTACAGTATATGATATAGCTCCATACAGTAATGCAAAACAATTCTTCAAAATAGAGTGTTCAATTAACTATTTAACAATACAAAATTTTAGGGAAAGCTTGCAGCAGTTAGACTGAGATGAGGTGTACAGGGAACATGATGTTAATTTAAAATTTAACCTATTTCATGATACCTTTGAGAGTATATTTGAAAATAGTTTCCCCAAGAAAACAGTGAAATATAATTGTAAGAAGCCATGTAAAAAGCCATGGCTTACCAAAGAGATAAAAATATCTTGTAAACAGAAAAGGGAAATGTATCTTATACCTGCAGAGAGCAATGATCCCAACATAGTGAAACATTATAAAAAATACTGCATTGTATTAAGAAAAGTTATTAAAAAGTCCAGAAGTATGTGTATTATGTCTGAGATCAGCATGTTCGATAATAAACTTAAAACAATTTGGAATGTTGTTAAAAGGGGAACAGGGCAGCCAAGGGCACAGGAAGACTGAATTTCTATCAATCACAATGAAACATTTGTTAACAAGAAGTCAGAAGTAGAAAACATTTCTAATAATCATTTTTTAAGTGTTGCAGAGAAAATAGGATCCAGCTATTCATTAGAAAATGCAAGGCAATATATGGAAGAGGCAGTACCTATGCAATTTTGATGAAAATGAAATTCAACCCACCTCTCCTACTGAAATTAGGAAAATAATAAATTCACTCAAAAGTAAAAGCTCACATGGAATGCTGGTATTTCCAACAGAGCACTAAAAGCTTGTTCCCAACAAATAAGTAGGATTTTCAGCCACATATATAGTAGCTCACTGAAACAGAACATTTTTCCAGATAGACTAATATAAGCTATTGTTAAACCATTGCATAAAAAAGGGGATAGATCTGATGCTAACAACTACCACCCAACCTCGCTTCTGACAGCTTTATCCAAAATTCTTGAAAAAGCAATGTATTCAAGAGTAGCACCACATATTTGTAAAATTGAAGTACTAACAAAATGTTAATTTGGTTTTCAGAAAGGCTTTTCAACAGAAAATGCTATATATGCTTTCACTGATCAAATATTAAATGCACTGAATAATCGAATGTCACTCATTGGGATATTTTGTGATCTCTCAAAGGCTTTTGATTGCATCAATCATGAAATTCTTCTACATGAGCTTAAGTATTGTGGTATGAGCGGGACAGTGCACAAATGGTTTAATTCATACTTAACTGGAAGAATGCAGAAGGTTGCAATTATCAGTACAGATAGTCTGCAAGAACCAGCAGAGTCCTCTAATTGGGGAAGTATCAAGAATGGTGTCCCACAGGGTTCACCCTTGGGTCCATTATTGCTCTTAATATATATTAACGACTTGCCACTCCATGTTCATATGACGCAAAGCTAGTTCTTTTTGCAGATGATACAAGTACAGTAATCACGCCCAACAAGCAAGAATCAGCTGAGGAAATTGCAAATGTCTTTCAGAAAATTATTAAGTGCTCTCTGCAAATGGACTATCACTAAATATTGAGAAAACACAGTTTATACAATTCTGTACAGTAAATGGCATAACATATAGACTTTGAACAGAAGTCTGTTGCTAAGGCAGAATACTCAAAATTTCTCGGTATGTGCATTGATGTGAAATTGAATTGGAAGGAACACATCAATGATCTGCTGAAATGGTTAGGTTCAGCTACTTATGCTGTTAGGATTATTGCAAATTTTGGTGATAAACGTGTCAGTAAATTAGACTACAATGCCTATTCTCATTCACTGCTTTCATACGACATCATGTATTGGGACAATTCGTCATTAAGAGAGAAAGTATTCACTGCACAAAAGCATATAATCAGAATAATAGCTGGAGCCCACCCAAGATCACCTTGCAGACATTTATTTAAGGAACTCGGGATATTCACAGTATCTATGCAATACATATATCCCTTATGAAATTTGTCATTGATAACCCATCCCAATTCAAAAATAACAGCAAAGTGCACAGCTACATCACAAGAAGAAAGGATGATCTTCGCACAGAAAGGGGTGAATTATGCTGCCACAAAAATCTTTAGTCATTTGCCAAATACTATTAGAAGTCTGACAGATAGCCAACCAACATTTAAAAGCAAATTAAAAGAATTTCTGAATGACAACTCCTTCTACTCAATAGATTAATTGTTAGATAAGTAGTAACTGTAAAAAATTAATTAATTAATTAATTAATTAGTGTAAAGAAAACTTATGTTAAAGTGAAAAAAAAATATTTTGTGTAAGGAAAATATATTTTAAAGTGACACATTCCACATCATTACAAAATTTCATATTCATGATCTATGGAACAAGGATTAATGTATGTATGATGTTTAACTAAAAATATAGCATGTGAGTTTGTATACAATGTATTTAATTTCAGACTAAAATGTATAAAAAGAAATTAATTTCGTAGTACTCTTTACATACAGTTAGCATTATTCTTCCTTTAGAAATATTTGAAATTATGAAATGCTGGCATACTTAAAATTTATATTATTAATTGCACAATGTAATGAAAATCACTAAATTTTGTTTCTGGACTCATTTATAAAATAATGATACAACTTGAGGATTCTTCTTTTGCCATGAAAGTATGTAAACTCTTTCACTTTGTAAACTCTTTGGAATATTGTGAGTACCGCAGAATGTTAGTAGTAGTGGGCATGCCTCTGATGGAGACAGATGTATTTATATGATCAACGCTAACAATGTAATTCGGAATATTAAGTGAAAGTTGTAAAAATGGTGTGATATTTAGTAATGTGACAAAGAATTAAATTCAAGAAATATACAGGTAAATCTTCATCAGTTATTTAGTCATCAGGAACCTACAACCTTAACTCAAAATTTCAGCCGCAAGAATGAACCCCTAGACGCAAGACTTGGAGCCAACAACATGAAGACGAAATGAAGATAAGTACAAAGTTTTTCTTTTGTATATCTTATGCCTCTTGAAACTTTTGAAAATATTGAAGTGAGTAAGACAAATTTAATGGTGATGTGTGAGAGGGCAAGATTACAATACAAAGCATGGGATGCATTTGAACTCTGAAGGGAAAAGTTTTGTTTGTGATTATGTTAGTGAAATAATTAAAGCAAGACTTTTTAAGGAATAGAACAATCTATCAACTTCCTGTACATCTTTCCAACAACAGTGAGGAAAACAAAATGAGTAAGAAAGAAGAATGGAAATTCAACACTACTGACAATCCTAATTTAAATTAAAGGTATGTGATGCTTTAAATATTACTCCCAATCTCCAAATCGTGAATACGCCCGACCTAAAAATTTGTCACCATAATGTGCAATCCTTACATAATAAGATTGAAGAAATTAATGCACTGTTAACAGATGAACTTAAAGATATATGAGTGTTATGCATTTCTGAGCTCTGTCTTAAACCAGAATTAATCCGTAATATGAAAATAAACATATTCATTTTGGCCTCTTGCAGGAAAAATAGCAAGCAGTGTGGGGTGGCAATTTACACAAAGGAAAATGTAGATTTTATTACCCTCTATGACTTAAATAAAACAAATGTCAAAAAGGATTATGAAATTGCAGCTATAAAAATTATTCTGTTGAACCTGGTTATTGCTGCAGTTTACTAATCAGAATTTGTAAATTTTTAACTTTTCTTAAACAAAAAGGAATCATTGCTAAATAAAGTAAACAAAATGTACAGTGAGTTGATAATCTGTGGTGACTTCAATATTGATTTCCTCAGAAATCGTGGAAACTTGTAACATCCATTAATTTAAAGGATGAAGTTTGGAAATTTGTGGTAAGTTCTATGGCATCAAACTGCTGAGGTCATTGGAACCCAGGCTTACACACTACTTAATCTAACTTAAACTAACTTATGTTAAGGGCAACACACACACCCATGCCCAAGGGAGGACTCGAACCTCTGATGGGAGGAGCCGCGCGAACCTTGGCAAGGTGCCTTAGACCGCACAGCTACCCCGTGCAGCAAGGATGAAGTAAAAGCTGCTACCAGAGTAACAGAAAATTGCCAAACAGCTCTAGATCAAATTCTAGTCAAGAAGAGTTTACACAACACTTCACTAAAAATTTTCAAAGCAAGTTTTAATGACCATCTTGCTCAAATATTAAGCATAAAAGTAAAAGGCAGCATTAGAAACAATGTGTCTTTAAAAACCTCATGTAGAAGTTATAATCAGAATAATGTAAACAACTTCGACAGCTTATTACAGAAAGAGAAATGGGCAGAAGTATACAAAATGAATGATATAAATGAAAAATTCAGTGCCTTCATTGATACATTAATTAATGTCTTTCAAATTGCCTTCTCACTGAAAACTGTAACCCTACAGGGGAACTCTAGAACAAAGGGGAATAAGGATTTCATGCTAGAAGAAAAGACTACTTCATGAAATACATAACTCAAAAAAATCCTCACCCGAAGTATGCCCATACTATAAAAAATACTCCAAAATATTAAGAAAATAATAGCAAAAATAATGCATAGTGATTAATACACTTATATTTCAGCTAATAAATCAAAGGCTATGTGGACTGTTTGAAAAATAATAATAATAATAAAAAAAAACCAATCTGGGAATACAGACAGTCTTGCAAAAATATAACACTGTCACAAAAAAATAACAAACCCCTTAGAAGTAGTCAACCATTTTAACAATTTTTTCACAGATGTTGCTGATAATATGTTACAATCAAACTTACATAAGAGCACCCAGGTAAATCAATATAAAATAAGTGCATGTAGATAATCAATGTACATCAGTTCTGACTACGAAGTCTTTTGCGACGGAGTCCTTGCATAAAAAGTTCTCAGTTTACTTGCTGTGTCAAATTTGGATAACACCCCAAGCTTTCGATGACTACCTCCGTCATCTTCGTCAGGAGTAAAACTGACTGTCATGGACCAGTGAGGCTTCTGCTTTTATAAGCAGTGGATGGCTTCTCATTGGCTGGATGACGTCATGGTGAAAACGGCGTGTACCAAGGTGGCGGCCTCTATATCCATAGATTTTCTTGCACGCTTTATCCAGTGCTGCTTGCAGCGCCATCCATCGCAACAGGCGGAGAACTGCGAGGAATGTAAGAAGTCTCCCTCTGCGTTCTTTCTTTATCAATTGCGTGCTTCCATGCATTGCTGAGTGCATAACCAGAGTCTCTGTTGAAATTATTTTCACAGAGTCTAATTTCAACTGCTTCCCTGATGACAGAGTCGCAATAGTTTGAAGCATGAGCAAGCAGTCTTGTTTCATCGAATAAAATCTTATGTTTATTTAACAAACTGTGCTCAGCCACCGCTGATTTTTCTAGATACCTGTTTTTCAGGTGACGCTGATGTTCCACACAGTGATCAGCAACAGTTCTTATAGACTGGCCCACATAATTTTTGCCACACTTGCAGGGAATACTGTGGCCAGATTAAAAATGTATCATCTGGCCACATGGCAATGAGGCACTGCAGCAGTTTGTTGATCATTTGAATGGTATACATCAGAACATATGATTTACAGTGGAGGTGGAGAAGGATGGGAAGTTACCCTTCTTAGATGTGCTGGTGGAGCGAAAATCAGATGGATGTCTCGGACATTCTGTGTACAGAAAACCGACGCATACAGATTTATATCTAAACGTGCGTAGTTTTCACCACCCAGCTGAGACGAGAACTATGCTGAATACCTTGGTACACAGAGCAAGGACTATTTCGGACAAGGATCATCTCAGCTCCGAGATTAACCATCTGACGATGATATTCAGAAAAAATGGATATTCTGATCGTGATATCAGATCTACTCTGGTGAAGAAACCTAGGAAGGATGCTGTTCGAACAGATGAAGAGGACCAACACATCGTGCGGCTACAATCCTGTGGTGCAACGACCAGCAAGATCGGCAGAGTCCTGAGCCGGCAGGGAATCAGAGCAGTCTTCCGGCCACCCAGGAAGATTAAGGAGATGTTGTGACAACCAAATGTTGAGTTGGTGAAAAAAGAATAAGTAAGTAAAGAAACAAGTTCCATAGAAAAAGCAATTCAAAACTTGCGCAAACCAGTCTTCTCACTAACAACTGTCAGAGTTGCAGTTCAAAAAATGTGGCTAACATATATCAGAGAGGTGGATACAACAGAAACTAAGCAAGTTGATGGACATGGCAGATGATATGATGGAAGATATCACAGGCATATTACACACAGGCATATTACAAAATCTGCCAGGAGTATTCTATAAGGAGTTAGATGTCATCAAAAACTGTGAAAATAAACTACAAATTACATAGTGCAAACCATATTGCTCCCAACCAACTAACTGTGTTGAGGTGTCAGAAAGAGCAGATGACAAATGGCAGTTTCATGGTGATACTTGATGCAAAGTGTCATAAGTCAATAATCAAGAAAAACTTAACACATTGTTACAGAACTTTTGGGGAGTTTACCAATGATCTCACTTGTTAGTACTAGCAGATGTTTGGTGCAGGGAACAAGCAAACATTTCTACTGGTGTTCCATCTACTATATCCTCAACTAAGTTGTGTACCAAGGTTGTGATTGATGTACACACAATGGAATAATAACTGTTTATCAGCCATGGACTAATCTCAGTACAGCTTCTGAGGACAAACATCCACACAACTTGATTACAAATGAAATATCAATCCTTGTCATTATCTAGAAGATGCTCACTATGAGAAAGTTCATGAATGTTGAAGTTGGGATGTGCCGTAGTGACACAGTCCCACAAGGTGATGGCTTGTGGGTAGTTCAGATGCTGGTCTAGCGAAGCAAGATCCTTGGAAGCAGTTCGTGGTGAAGGCAAGATGGCACTGTCTGACAGGTAATAGCCGTGACTGCATTGAGTATGTAGCAGAGACAAGGAGGCGGTTGACATTCAGTCTGGTGCCCAGAGCAGAGCTGGCTGTTGAAGGGCCGAGTGGTGATCTAACAAACTGTCAGTGTAGGGAAGTGTAGGGATAAAGGCATATGACCACATGGACGTGAATAAGTGCCTGTGATTGCAGCACTGTTTATCGCAACCTGCGCACCAAGTATCGGCAAGGCTTGCACCCACAAATGCTGTGGAGGCTGCAGGAGGCTTGGCGGTAAATATCTCAGTGATTCTTCTGCTGACAAACAACTTGCTTGGGCTGCGCATGGCCTGGAAAGCATATCTGCAAGGGGGCAGTGGAATATGCAGGGGCTCAGCCTTGCATATACTACACTATCAGTTTATTATTAGAACTCTAGGAAATAATAAACAATATTACAGGAATCTCACACAAACATTTAGTACATAGTGACAGTGCATAAACTGAGAATTATATTACATTTAAGCATTTGGTGACAGGGTATTAATGTAATTAACACCTTACACAGATGCTAAAGAATAAATCAATTAACTGAGATGATGTACTGACTCATAAAAGCTTAGACACTCAATCTCAATCTCTAAAAACACCAATTAACATGTTACTGACTATAACATTGACAAATAAATTACCAACAATGAGCAAAAAAATGCCATGTTATGTAATAAAATAATTGTCACTCGCAAATAAAATTGCTTTGGCTAAAGTCTTAATAGTGTTACTGTACTGTAGAACCACAGAAATGTAAGTGCAACTGTGGGTGAAATATTGGTTTTATTCATTCAGTGGCAGGTATCATATAACATGAAGTAGCTCTACATTCTGAAAACTTTTATGTTAACTGACTGAGTTTGTAGCACCTTGGCCACTTACAATTTACCAACAACTATTTACATGAAGATCACACTACATTACTATCAGCTTGTAATGAAAGTAATAGCTAACTTGTGTACTTTACTGCAAGAGCTCTATCGCTGTGACATAAGTGAGTTAAAATTTATTACTATTTCAAGAATTATTATTTACATGTTACAAATGACATATTTTAGTGCACATATAATAGTTAATAATTTCACTTGGTCACAATTGTTGTTGCGTTTATTTGTATAAATCAATATAGTGACTGTAGTCTAGACATAAATGAAAACACACACAGAATCCAAACTGTAGAGCTCCTTGCATGTGTCACAATCAATCATTAACACCATTATCAACCTTTATTAAATTACTGGAAGCAAATAAAATAATATAATATTTTTAGGAAGTAAAAGATTTCTTAATTTAATTTTTAGTGGGGATTACATCAACTACAGAAGGGTATATGATGTTTGATGTGTGAGCAACATTGTTCAGCATGTAAGGTGGTGCATAAATTTTAGTATATCTGTCATTTAAACTACCTTATAAACCACCCCTCTGCTGGGAGAGGTGCCATGGAGTGCAGCTCTGACCTAAAAATATTAAGTTGCTTTGCTCCACTGTCAACTGATCCACTGAACACAGTCAAACTATTGGGGTTTGGCAGGCAACGAGTAAACACTGGAGTTGTCATACAGAACAGAACACATATCCATACATATCCACCTAAGCTCCCTCCCCCAACTGCCATATTCTTGCCAGCCCAAGAACTTTTCATTTAGCCACCATATGAACCCAGCACTGAACTGTTTCTTGCTGCATCAGTTATAGATAGTGTCACTGTGAAGTTCAAAAGCTGTCACCTAATGAAGTACTTAATCAATATGAACTAATAATTTATGTGGTTCATGCACATGGATGAAAATAGAATAGTTTTACCATCCTGCACAAAAAGTGAGATATTGCAGTGCAGTTAGTTTATTTATGAAGTATTTGTTTCACATGGAATCTGTGTTCAATATCATATAGTTGTGTACAGCGCTGTGATGTGAACTGCAGTAACAAACACAAGTCGTCCTGCTTTAGAATGCCATTTTCTGGGTATTTTCCACACATCCAAAGTTGCAGGTTTTAGACTGCTGCATGGCCCATGATGAATTTCTAAAAAAACCAAATGAAAAATGGTACAGTATTCTGAATGTACAGTATTTTTCTTATAACAGTTGTTTATCATTATTCTATTAATTGCACAAGTTTACCAGTTTTACATAGACACAACACATACCAACAAAAGATCCAGGATGTGATAAAAAATGTTCACCCAGAATACACAGACAGACAAAAATCCCAACACCAAAAAATAATTAATGTAGAGTAATGAAACTATGGGAATACATTTGTCTAGGTAACTTATTTAAGTGAGTAACATTGCAAGATCACAGGTTAATGTAGCCATGGGATAAACCATCACAAATGCGAAATTCTGGTACATTAATTACCAATGTCACCAGCAGAATGTTGAATGCAAGCATGCCAATGTGCACGCGCTGTGTTGTACATGTACCGGATGTTAGCTTGGTTGGCCAGTATATGGACGGTTAATGCTGTTTGGGGATGGCACTGCAGTTATCATACAACGATGTTCCACATGTGCTCAATTGGAAACAGATCTGGTGATCAAACAGGCCAAGGGACATTTCAACACTCTGTAGAGCATGTTGCGTTACAAAAGCAGTATGTGGGTGAGAGTTTTCCTGCTGGTAAACACCCCCATTAATTCTGTGCACAAATGGTATCACAACATGTCATATCACCATACTGACCAACAAATTTGCAGTCAGGTGTGCAGGATAGCCACAAGAGTGCTCCTGCTGTCATACAAAATTGCACCTCAGGCCATAGCTCCAGGTGTAGGTCTAGTGTGCCTAGCATGCAGACAGGTTGGGTACAAGCCCTCAATTGGTCTCCTTCTGACCAGCACATGGCCATTACTGTCACAGAGGCAGAAACAGCTTTTGTCAAAAAACACAAAAGGCCTCCACCCTGCCCTCCAATAAGGTCTTGCTGAAGTCATGAATGTGGTATTTTGTGGTCAGTGTATGGCACACTACTCAGTATGTGCCTCATGCCAATTACTGCTCATATTGTAATTTTTCATGCTTTCCCGACGATCTGTTGACATCTTGGATATTCAGGAATCCAGCCGGATGTCTGCGTCGTTCTCGCACTATATTTCAACAGCGTGCCTCGCTGTCTTCTTCAGTACATGAGACTGGTCCTCGGGTCGATCGAGTCCAGTATTTATGCCTGGAAGGAGCTGGGTGTTCCCTAATCGGTCCACACCACGTTGTGTGTTTTGTCTGCGGTCTGCACCCACCAGACGCAACTACACTGGCACTCTGGTTGCCCGTGTTCCGACCGCTCTCCGTGCCCGGTCTGGCCATCTTCTGGAGTCGAGTTCATGATCTGGGGTGTGTCAAATCTGGTCTCTAATGTCCAACACCTTGTCTCACGGCTGTTCTCTTGGTCTCCACTTCTATTTCTTTTAGAATCCCAGAGTGTCCTGTGTTGAGTTTTCACAAGCTCTCCAGGCAGTGCTGATTTGGTATCCCAAGTCACGGTTGATTAGATTATCTGTGACCTTAATTTCAATGGCTTCTTTAATGATACTGTCCCAAACGCTTGAGGTCTGTGTCACAATCTTGGTGTCATTGTAATCCATTGAATGACCAAGTTCCAGACAATGCTCTGCTATTGCTGATTTAGTTGCCTGTCTGAGTCTGATATGTCTCTAGTGTTCTTTACACCTGATGTCCACAGTTCTGGTGGTCTGGCCAATGTATGACATACGACACTGGCATGGTATGTTGTAAATACCTGGCTTGCGTAGCCCCAGATCATCTTTCACATTCCCCAGCGTAGTCCCAATTTTGGTGGGTGGGCAAAATATGCTCCTGATGTCATATTTCTGGAGAATCCTGCTGATTTTGGCAGAGATATGTTCAGCGTATGGCAGGTATGCCATCTTCTTTGCCTCTTCTGGTTCTTCTTGTGGATCCTTTGGCTCATTGGCAGGTTGAAGTGCCTTCTGGATATCTCTAGAGCAGTACCCATTCCTGCTGAACTCTGATCGTAAGTGTTCCATTTCTGTGGCCAAACTGTCAGGATCTGACAGAGTTTGTGTTCTGTGGACCAGTGTTTTGAGCATTCCATTCTTCTGTGCTGGATGGTGGCTTGTAGGTATAAGTCAGTGTGCGTAGGTTTGCGATACACACTGTGTCCAAATTTGCCACCTGCTTTTCTCTTCACTAGAACATCCAAGAACGGAAGTAGTCCATCCTTCTCCATTTCCACTGTGAACTGAATATTCGGATGGCAAGAGTTCAGATGTAGCAGAAATTCATCTAACTTCTCCCTACCGTGGGGCCAGATCAAAAAGGTATCATCCACATACCTAAAAAAAAAGCATTTGGGTTGGTATGTGGCTGAAGAGAGTGCCTATTCTTCAAACCTTTCCATAAATAGGTTGGCCACCACTGGTGACAGAGGACTGCCCATTGCCACCCCTTCTGTTTGTTCGTAAAATTGACCCCCATACAGGAAGTATGTCGAGGTCAACCAAAGGACCAGTCTCAGGTAGCACCTGAAGAAGACAGCGAGGCCTGCTATTGAAATATCATGCGAGAACGACTTGAACATCCGGCTGGATTCCTGAATATCCAAGACGTCAACAGATCGCCGGGAAAGCATGAAGAATTACATTAGAAGACTCCACGGGGAGGAGATGTACCGCAACATCCAGAACCTGGACAAGCTTCGGCAAAGGAAAGGGAGGATGCTGAGTTCTCTCAGTTTTCTGCTGAGATGCTGAGAGCGGGAGGTTGTTCCAGTTTTCACCAGGATCAAGCATCAATTTAACTCCAGAGCGGCAAACAGGATCAAACACTGAGCTAGTCTCGCTGTGGTTAGAGAGAGAGTGTGCGACTTGTGCCACCGACTGGATGTGACATCCAGGGATTTGCTGTATCTTCAACTATAGCAGCCTCCTTGACCACTCAATACTGGGACCAGATTGACAGTGCCTCCTGGTCTCTAGCAGAATGCATCAGCAAGACATCAATGGCATGCAAACTAGCCAAGTTTGAGTGCCTCAACAACAAGGTGTAACAGACTGGGGACACACGCATGGTGGTCAATCTAAGTGACAAGCAGCTCGATGAGACCACCTTAAAAGTACTTAGCAAGGGCCTCAATTTTGCAGTGACCCCTAGAAACGTGCCTGTTGCAGCCTTCGTCAGTACAGTTGAGCAAGTGGCCAACAAGCTACCTTCTAGTGTGGCCAAAGAGATCCGAAGAGAGACCTGCAGGGCACTCACCAAGACCAAGCCACCCAAATACAACATTTCAGGTGATGAAAGGGTGACACTGAAGCGACTCCACGAGGATGACAGCATTGTTGTGATGCCCGCAGACAAGGGGAACTCCACAGTCATCCTAAAGAAAACAGAATATGACAGAAAGGTGCAACAACTTCTGTAGGATCCTGCGTACAGGTCAATAGGAAGCGACCCTACAGAGAAAGTGGACACAAAGACCAGGGCTCTGTTGAAGGAGATGGGCCTGCCTGAACAAGTTGTCAAGAAGCTGCATCCCAAAGTGCCACCACCACCTAGACTGTATGGACTCTCCAAGGTTCACAAGCATGGTGTTCCTCTGTGACCTATTGTCAGCAATATTGGTGCAGAAACATACCCTACTGCAAAACACCTGAAGAAGATGCTGACACCACATGTGGGTAAATGTGCACATCACATCTGGAACTCAGAGGATCCTGCAATGGCTGAGCCAGCAACACATCACAGACACAGACTTCATGGTTAGTTTCGATCTGGTGTCTCTCTTCAAACGGGTACCACTGAAGGAGTCACTTGAGCTTATTGGAGAGAAGTTTGATGGGGCTCTCCAAGACCTATTCAGACATGTACAGACCTTGACGTACTTCCTATATGAGGGTCAATTTTATGAAGAAACAGAAGGGGTGGCAATGGGCAGCCCTCTGTCACCAGTGGTGGCCAACCTATTTATGGAAAGGTTTGAAGAGTAGGCACTCTCTTCAGCCACATATCAAACCAAATGCTTTCTTAGGTATGTGGATGATACCTTTTTTATCTGGCCCCATGGTAGGGAGAAGTTAGATGAATTCCTGCTACATCTGAACTCTTGCCATCCGAATATTCAGTCATCATCATCATCATCATCATAATCATCATTTAAGACTGATTATGCCTTTCAGTGTTCAGTCTGGAGCATAGCCCCCTTACAAAATTCCTCCATGATCCCCTATTCAGTGCTAACACTGGTGCCTCTTCTGATGTTAAGGCTATTACTTCAAAATCATTCTTAACCGAATCCAGGTACCTTCTCCTTGGTCTGCCCCGACTCCTCCTACCCTCAACTGCTGAACCCATGAGTCTCTTGGATAACCTTGCTTCTCCCATGCGTGTAACATGACCCCACCACCTAAGCCTGTTCACCCTGACTGCTACATCTAGAGAGTTCATTCCCAGTTTTTCTTTGATTTCCTCATTGTGGACACCCTCCTGCCATTGTTCCCATCTACTAGTACCTGCAATCATCCTAGCTGCTTTCATATCCGTAACCTCAACCTTGTTGATAAGGTAACCTGAATCCACCCAGCTTTCGCTCCCATACAACAAAGTAGGTCAAAAGATTGAACGGTGCACAGATAACTTGGTCTTGGTACTGACTTCCTTCTTGCAGAAGAGAGTAGATCGTAGCTGAGCGCTCACTGCATTAGCTTTGCTACATCTCGCTTCCAGTTCTTTCACTATGTTGCCATCCTGTGAGAATACGCATCGTAAGTACTTGAAACCGTCCATCTGTTCTAACTTTGTTCCTCCTATTTGGCACTCAATCCGTTTATATTTCTTTCTCACTGACATTACTTTCGTTTTGGAGATGCTAATCTTCATACCATAGTCCTTACATTTCTGATCTAGCTCTGAAATATTACATTGCAAACTTTCAATTGAATCTGCCATCACAACTAAGTCATCCGCATATGCAAGACTGCTTATTTTGTGTTCACATAACTTAATCTCACCCAGCCAGTCTATTGTTTTCAACATATGATCCATAAATAATATGAACAACAGTGGAGACAGGTTGCAGCCTTGTATTACCCCTGAAACTACTCTGAACCATGAACTCAATTTACCGTCAACTCTAACTGCTGCCTGACTATCCATGTAAAGACCTTTAATTGCTTGCAAAAGTTTGCCTCCTATTCCATAACCTCATAGAACAGACAATAACTTCCTCCTAGGAACCCGGTCATATGCCTTTTCTAGATCTATAAAGCATAGATACAATTCCCTGTTCCACTCATAACACTTCTCCATTATTTGCCGTAAGCTAAAGATCTGGTCCTGACAACCTCTAAGAGGCCTAAACCCACACTGATTTTCATCCAATTGGTCCTCAACTAATACTCGCACTTTCCTTTCAACAATACCTGAGAAGATTTTACCCACAACGCTGATTAAAGAGATACCTCCGTAGTTGTTACAATCTTTTCTGTTTCCATGTTTAAAGATTGGTGTGATTACTGCTTTTGTCCAGTCTGATGGAACCTGTCCCGACTCCCAGGCCATTTCAATTATCCTGTGCAGCCATTTAAGACCTGACATTCCACTGTATTTGATGAGTTCCGACTTGATTTCATCCACCCCAGCTGCTTTATTGCACTGCAATCTATTGACCATTTTCTCCACTTCCTCAAATGTGATTCTATTTCCATCATCATTCCTATCCCTTTGTACCTCAAAATCTGAAACATTACTGATCGTATTTACACCTACATTGAGCAACTCTTCAAAATATTCCCTCCATCTGCCCAAGGAATCCACAGGATTCACCAGCAGTTTTCCTGACCTGTCCAAAATACTTGTCATTTCCTCCTTACCTCCCTTTCGAAGACTGCTAATTACACTCCAGAATGGTTTTCCAGCAGCTTGACCCATAGTCTCCAACCAGTTTCCAAAGTCTTCCCAAGATTTCTTCTTGGATGCTGCAATTATCTGTTTGGCTTTGTTTCTTTCTTCAACATAACTTTCTCTGTCTACCTGAGTTCTAGTATGCAGCCATTTTTTATACGCCTTCTTTTTCCTTTTACAGGCTGCCTTGACTGTGTCATTCCACCAAGCTGTTAGCTTCATCCTACCTTTACACACTACTGCTCCAAAACATTCTTTAGCCACTTCTAGTACTGTGTCCCTGTACCTTGTCCATTCCTTTTCCAATGACTGTAGTAGACTACATTCAACTAACTGGTACCTTTCTGAGATCACTGTTATGTACTTGTGCCTGATTTCATTATCCTGAAGTTTCTCCACTCTTATCCTCCTACATATGGACCTGACCTCCTGCACTTTCGGCCTCACAATCTCAATTTCACTGCAGATTAAATAATGATCAGTGTCATCAAAGAATCCCCTGAATACACGTGTGTCCCTCACAGCCTTCCTGAATTCCTGATATGTTATTATAGTCAATGACAGATCTGGTTCCCCCGCCTTCCCAAGTATACGGGTGAATGTTCTTATGTTTAAAAAAGGAGTTTGTGATTACTAAGCCCATACTGGCACAGAAATCCAAGAGTTGTTTCCCATTCCTGTTGGCCTCCATATCCTCTCCAAATTTACCCATAACCTTTTCATACCCTTCTGTTCGATTTCCAATCCTGGCAATAAAATCACCCATGAGCAGAACACTGTCCTTGTCCTTTACTCTAACAACTACATCACTGAGTGCCTCATAAAAACTATCCATCTTATCTTGATCTGTCCCTTCACAATGCGAATATACTGACACAATCCTATTTTTCTTGCTAGACACTGTCAAATTTATCCACATCATTCGTTCGTTTACATACCTTATTGCAACTACACTGGGTTCCATTTCTTTCCTGATGTAAAGCCCTACACCCCATTGTGCTATTCCTGCTTTGACTCCTCACAGGTACACCTTGTATTCTCCCACTTCCTCTTCTTTCTCACCCCTTACCCGAATGTCACTAACAGCTAAAACGTCCAGCCCCAACTTACTTGCAGCCTCTGCCAGCTCTACCTTCTTCCCAAAGTAGCCCCCATCGATATTAATAGCTTCCCATCTCATTACCATTTGTTTGCCAAGTCGTATCTTAGGAGTCCCTGGTTTGTCAGTTAGAGGTAGGACTCCGTCACCTCCAAAGGTCCGAGGCATTTTGCCCTGATTGTTGCCAGCATCATATTTAAAGTACCAGGGAAGCAGGTTGCTAGCCTTACTTGCCCCGAGTCCCATTGAGATTTACCCCTAACGGTTGAGGGACTAACCGGTGGATTTGGTAGTCTTTGCCGTATGAGCACAAAGGTGACCACGATTCAGAATATGTCCGAGATGCCCAGCCTTATTCCAAAGTAACTGGTATCCCGATTGCCGGGACCACTTACTTGGCCACTCATACGTTGCCCGTGGTTCATGTACTAGGACATGACTACAGGAACCCACACCATGAACCACAACCGAATATTCAGTTCACAATGGAAATGGAGAAGGATGGACTACTTCCGTTCTTGGATGTTCTAGTGAAGAAAGGCAGATGGCACATTTGGACACAGTGTGTATCGCAAACCTACGCACAGTGACTTATACCTACAAGCCACCGTCCGGCACAAAAGAATGGAGTGCTCAAAACACTGGTCCACAGAGCACAAACTCTGTCAGATCCTGACAGTTTGTTCACAGAAATAGAACACTTACGATCAGTGTTCAGCAGGAATGGGTACTCCTCTAGAGATATCCAGAGGGCACTTCAACCTGCCAATGAGCCAAAGGATCCACAAGAAGAACCAGAAGAGGCAAAGAAGATGGCATACCTGCCATACGCTGGACATATCTCTGCCAAAATCAGCAGGATTCTCCAGAAATATGACATCAAGAGCATATTTTGCCCACCCACCAAAATTGGGACTACGCTGGGGAATGTGAAAGATGATCTGGGGCTACACAAGCCAGGTATTTACAACATAGCATGCCAGTGTGGGATGTCATACATTGGCCAAACCACCAGAGCTGTGGACATCAGGTGTAAAGAACATCAGAGACATACCAGACTCAGACAGGCAACTAAATCAGCCATAACAGAGCGTTGTCTGGAACTTGGTCATTCAATGGATTACAATGACACCAAGATTGTGACACAGATCTCAAGAGTTTGGGACAGTGTCATTAAAGAAGCCATTGAGATTAAGATCACAGATAATCTAATCAACCATGACTCGGGATACCAAATCAGCACTGCCTGGAATCCAGCACTTGAGATTGTGAAAACTCAATGCAGGACACTCCGGGATTCTAAAAGAAATAGAAGTGGAGACCGAGAGAACAGCCATGAGACAAGGTGTTGGACATTAGAGACCAGATTTGACACGCCCCAGATCATGAACTCGACTTCAGAAGATGGCCAGGCCAGGCGCGGACGGTGTTCGGAACACTGTTGACCAGTGAGGGCTGATGTATCTGCGTCTGGCGGGCCCGGATTGCACACGGAACACACGACAAGGTGCGGACTGATTATGCAGTGCCCAGCACGGAACAGAAGTGGAAATCATAGTAACAGTCATGAGACAGAGGACCCAACATCTCAGATCGGGTCAGACACACCTCAGATGACGACCAAAACCGTTGAGGACAGCCAAAACAGGTGCGGACAGCAGTCAGAACATCCATGAATGGAGGGGTCCATTGAAGCCGAGTCTGTCGGGCGTGGACCACAGACAGAACATTCGATCGGCGTGGATCAATTAGGGAACGCCAAGCTCCTTCCAAGCGTAAATACTGGACTCGATTGACCCAAGGACCAGTCTCAGGTAGCACCAGAAGAAGACAGCAAGGCACGCTGTTGAAATATAGTGCGAGAACGACGCGAACATCCGGCTGGATTCCTGAATATCCAAGATGTCACTGCTCATATTGCTGCTACAGATGCTGTAAGCTGCACCAGATTTGTACACCGAACATGATGGTCCTCCCACTCATAGTTTGGAGATTAAAGGGACTAAGCTGCTTGGTTATCAGTCCCTTTTTCCTTACTCACACAGGTGTCTGATTAAAACCATACCCCAAAGGAACCACATTGCTTGAAATCCAGGAAAGGAACAAAATGTGTAAAACTGTGTGTGTAACCACACTGAAATA
Organism: Schistocerca serialis cubense; assembly: GCF_023864345.2. NCBI lineage: Eukaryota > Metazoa > Arthropoda > Insecta > Orthoptera > Acrididae > Schistocerca > Schistocerca serialis. The sequence continues at coordinate 430,986,915 of NC_064638.1, read as the reverse complement.
GAAAATTGAAGTATCAAGCCAAAACTGAAAACATTAACAAAAAGGAAGAATGTGGTAAATGGTATTAAAACAATATAGTAGATGGCCATGGCTGTCTGATCATAAGAATAAAAAAGGATGAGCCAGCCCCTCTGTGCAACACTAAAAATCCGCAGCCTAAAACCACAAGGCAAAATAAACAAATGGTGAAACAACGAACACCAAATCAAACAGACAGAACCAGAGATAAAATGAGAGATAAAATGCAGGTAGGCTGAGGGCCTGAGAGATGAGGTTAAGGTGCCCACTCTTAAATAGAACGATAAAAACCTCCTTCACGGATAAAACTTTAAATTATGTTAGCCACCGAGGCACTGTCACCTAATAGCAGAGGGAGCATGTCAGGGAGGTTACGCCACAGGGTGGCTAAATTTGGAAAGTCCAACAAGATGTGGACCACTGTCAAGCATGAATCACAGTGACACTGAGATGGGTCCTCACGACGTTCGAGGTGACTGTGAGACAGCCCAGTATGGCCGACGCGGAGCCAGCAAAGAACAATGGAGTCCTTGAGAGAGGCTTGCACTGAGGACCTCAACACATTCATTGTCTCCTTTACCATGTGTCACTGTGCTATGATATAACATTGTGTGCCAATGTAGAAGCACAAAAACGGTCTTCAAAGCATAGAAAAGAGCAGTTACAATAATGTGTGGAGTAACCCCCCTCAGTCTCAAGCCATAATGTTATCAAAAGACCTGGTATAATATCATCTCACTATGGAAGGTAGTCATAAAGCTTTAATTAACACCTCAAAAAAATAAATTATGTTCATTTTTAACTCTCATAGACACACCAGCATACCATAGAATACCTCTAAAGGAGCCAAAACAAAATGACACATCTCTTAAGACAAAATTTTGGTTCTACAAGTGCCACACTACACTATTGTGGTAACAGAATTTCAGTGTGTACCAGGACTGCAGATGTGTGCCTACGAGCAAACAAAAAACTGTTAGTGCAGCCTCTACTGGTGTATTGGCCTACTGTTGGTGAAATGCTCTCAGGTTTCCAGGTGGGTGGCTGTATTAAAATATCACAGTGTGCCCTTGTGGCCAATACTCCACATCATCAGTTCACACAATTACAACCTGGCCAAATATCTGGCAACACTTCTAAAACTCCTTGTGGGCACTTTATCATTACATTAGGAATGCAGCTAATTTCATGAAAATACTTATGGGCATGTGATTACATAGAGATGATCTGCTAGAGATGACCTACTCATGAGTTTCAACATTACACCGCTATTGATGAAAGTACCTCTATAAGATTTCTTGGCACTGCCGTCTTAACGTTTAGGGGTGCAAATAACTGAACTCTTAGAACATGCATGGATGACTATCTACCAGTGCAGCAGAGGGTTTTATGAACAGATGGATGGAGTGGCCATGGAATTCCCACTGCCTTCAGAGATTGTAAACCTCTACATGGAACACTTTAAGGAGGTGGCATGTCAAACCTCTCACCACAAACCAAAGCACTTCTTCCACTATGTAACAACACTTTTGCGGCATGGGAACATAGCAGATAGGCACTGAATGAGTTTCTGAACCACCTTAACAGCATTTATCAAAACACTGCTTTCACTACAGAAATAGAGGAGATTGGTTGTCTCTCTTTCCTTGAAATACTAATAAGGAAGAAGGCAATTCAGTATATAGGAAGAAGACACATGCACACAGAATTGTACCTACATGCAATGAGCCGCCACTGTCCAGTGCAACCGCAGATAGTGTTGACCACTTTGGCACATATGGCACATGTCATCTGCGATAAAGAAAGCCTCTCAGATGAACTACAACATCTGAAGGAAGTATTCCACAAAAATGGGTAGAGTGAAGCACAGGTTACTAGTGCGTTCAAAGAAAGACAATATACTGGAAGGAAGAGAAAGAAGACAACAAACTTGGTTTCCTTCTCTTCCTGGGACCACTCTCAGTCAAAATTGTGAGGCTGCTTGAAAAATCCAACATAAAAACTGTTTTCTGACCATCACCAAAGGTGACAGAGTGCCTTGGCTCTGCAAAATACCCACTAAAAATGAATGTACCTGGAGTATATAGCATCACTTGTGGTTGTGGCCAACACTACATTTGGCGTACACAGTGCTGGTATTTTGAAAAGTTCTGAGAAGCGTATCAGGCATGTATGTCTGGGCAGGCAGAGAAATCAGCAGCAGCAGATCATACCATCGGGGATGACCACACCTTTTATTTTCAGAACACCAAGGTGCTTAGCTGAGCAACTGGCTACTGGGACAGTGCCGTAAAGGAATCTACTGAAATATGAATTCACGAGAATCTGGTCAAAAGAGATGAAGGTTACCAACTAAGTGTGGCACAGAATCATGCATTAGCGATAATACGATGAGACAGGCCAGCATCCTCCAACTCACAAGATGCAATTGGATGCCCACAAAGAGATATCAATGGTGCACACGTTTCCCCCACCATTGCAGCCTCACACCTCTTCCCATCTGCCAACCAGACAGTACACGGTCACCTGTAGCCTGATGGAGGGTAGAGCTCCATTAGTATAAATGTTACAGCATATGTATATCTTGACACTTTGCCAGAAGGTAATGAGTATAACACTCGTTGAAACATAACAGCATTTTAAGACTGCCGCCCAGCTGGAGACCTGAGAGCTTTTCACTAAACAAAAAATTAATTACATAACTATATTTCTTCAACATGACTATTAAAACTTAATGACCAACCTTCATATAAACACCCTCTAATGCATTTGGTCATAAATAACTTTGTTTACCGTGTCACAAATTGCCAATATCATGATCATAACACCTGAAGGAAAGACACACTACACTCTGAGCTGAAGCATTGGAACTCGTTCAAAAACGAGAAATAGTGTGCCAGTACTAAAACACTCATTTCAATGTCTAATAATACCAATACCCAAGTAGCAATATTTCTTTCTTTAAAAATAATTTTAAAATGTACATGCTTGAGCCCCATTTTACTCTGCAGAACAGTTCTTTTGCAGTAACAAGTAAAACATTTGACATGAAGTTCTTACATTCATACAGAATTAAAGCTGTAAGTATATTAATATCATAATGCCCAAAATGGAAATTCCTGTTAACCACTTCCTTGTTTTATACTTTATTTCAGCTATTAATGTACTACCTGTGCTTGTAACCTTCTGTATTTTACTCTAAGGTGATACTCCTTGCAAAGTTTGTAACTACAACTGCATTGCTACTGTTGTAGTACTCCTTACTATATTTGTATGTACTGATATTTATATTCCACATTCAAGTGACCTGTCCACACATATGGAGCTATGAAACATGTATACCACAAACAAATAAATGTTTCAGCATTTCAGTACTTGGTTTCCTTGCTTTATTTCTGTGCAAGTGTAAACAAAGAATTCACCCTCACAAGCATATTTTCATCTGGTATAAATTATAAAGTAAGTAAATATGACAAAAATATCTGTATGTTGAAAGTGTCACAGGTATAATTGTTCTCATAAATTTAAATTTCAGAATAAGAATATGGTAAACTAAGACATTTAGAATTTAAACATTCATTCATACGTAATTTTTGTTGTTGTCTTTTGTAGACTGAATACTTTACTGACTTTCTACGCTGTGCTGCTATCTTTGATGTGTGACATAGAAAAGAGTATTCCTTACACATAATCGGTTTCTGGAACTTCCACAACTGAGGCACACCTTTTTCCTAGTTAGGCCAATGTTGTCTTGCTATTTAACATCAATAATACCCAAGCACTACCAGTCACAACATGTAATGTAAACAAAAGCAATGCAGCATATTTTTTTCTTCTCCATAAATCTTAACTGCTAATACATGTAGGGATGAGTTTAGACATTGTCACACAGTGTGTTACGTACCTACAGGTCAATAAAACAAACTAATGTGCCTGTGCTGTTATTTTTTCAAAGTGACATTATTCATTTTTATAGCTAAGGAACTGTGATATTCATAAAGTACAAACTATAAGATGCATGGAGTAATATGAGACATATGCTCAAGTTCATTTAGTATGGGCGCTAATGACCATTGTAGTTGTGCACTCTAAAAATAAAGGTTCATTTAGTAACAAATCAAGTTCTTTCTGTAAAACTGTCATACTTGAGTCTGATAATCACAAAATTAATAAAAAATACGTTAAGGAGCTTTTCAGTTGGCTTACAATGCAACAATGACTGCTTTTCAGTGAAGAACAGTGATTTGAAACACAATAATGAGAAACAGTTATGAAAAATAAAGTAACAAGTTCACAGGTGGAGAGAGTAAAAGAGAGAGTCATCACCAAGCAAATCATGTGTGAAACAGTAATCTGCAGCACCCTGTGTTGCAGTCAATTGAAATTACCAATTTGATGACATACAGGGGGTAGCACAGATTTCAGCACCATACAACGGTGCAGCAACCAGCACTTGCAGAAAGAAACATAAGGGCTGCAAGAATGCCACTTGTACACTGTTTGAAATTGGTGCTGTAGGCAAATCTTTTGAATTATTTGGCATGTGATGAATTTTTTGTGGAGGAGATTAGTTGAACTTGTGTCTTGTAGTTTTGACTTTCAAGTTTAACAATATTTTCAGTGAAAGAGCAAACAGTGTTGCAGGAGCTCATCTCAGTAAAGAGGAAGACCACAACAGTGCAGGATTCAAAGATGTCAGTACTGAGTATGTGACTAATAGAGAGTCTGTAGACTTGGAACTAGTCTACAGGTATGGAACTAATGGTGGGATTAAGTGCAAGTAAAACTCAAAATGACAGGAAAAAAAAGGGAAGAGCTGGATAGGACCCCCGCCCTCCACTCCACACCCTTTAGCATAAAAACTGAACATCAGTTGCCTCCAGGTATCAGTCAGTTGGCTACAGCAGCATTGTTCAGCACAATAAAGGAATTGAAGGAAGAAATAAAATCAGAATCTAAGGTGTATTGAGAGAAAATCACAAAGGAATAAAAGAAGTACAGGAAAGTTAAGAGGAATTAAAAGAGGAATTTAAATTAGAATTCCAGAAAAGTCAAGAGAAGTTAATTGCAGATTTTCAAGATGAGCAGGAAAAGTTAATCATAGAGTTCAAATGAGAGCATGAAATGCAATACACAGTTATGTGTGGAAACATTACTGAGATTGAAAAAGCACATAATGTGTGTTAAATCAATGTAGAAGAAGACTTGAAAAAACTTGCCAAAAAATTAGAGGAGACGGAAGTTAACACTCAAAAGGCCTTAGAAGTACGTTCAAAACACAGGAAGAAGTAGTTACGCAGGTAGGAGATGCAACAAGAAGAGTGGATATGCTAGATGTAATGCTAAAGGAGGTACAACCAAATATTAACAGCTGTATTGAGTAAACAATAAACAAGAAGCTAAGGAATGAAGAGAGGTTTAATGCATGTCATACCAAATTCAGGCCAAAAAAGAGACCCACAAGTGGTACTTGAAAACAGCTGTAAAATCAGTAAATTTATTCTCAGTGGCAAACTGCACACTGCTGAAGTTTCCATGATTTACTGCCAAAGTGAGGAATGATACAATCAAAATTGCTTATTTCGTAAATCAGATGAATGATGAGGCTTAATAATAGTGGAAAATGGCTTGAAATGGAAAGTTTGTAATATGCAGAGTTTGAGACAATGTTCATCACAAAATACTGGTCTAAAAGAAAGTAAGACAATATTCTGAATTCAGTTTGTAATTGTCCGTATGACCAGAGATATTACGGAACATACACTGAATTTTTAGAAAAGAGTTAGAAAGGAATCAGTATCTGGACCTGCTGTATGAAGGAGGTCACATTGTGCACTCAGTAGTGCAACAGTTGGCATGTGAGGTTCATACTCATCTGATTAGCATGATAATTAACTATAGAACAGGCATGACAAATATTTGCACAAACTGAAAGAGAGAAGAAACAACAGTGGAGGAAACAAGAGAAGCCACAATTATGACTATGAACATGGTGGGATAACTATAGCTCATCTAATTACAGCCAGGAAGAAACTGGAACAACAGAAGACAGTCACTGGCTTACAGACCACCATGAAAGGGGTGCACTTTCTTCTGAGAGATTATGAAGAATGACAGCAAGAGAGACACAAAAATATGTCAGCTAATCGTGTGATGGGAAACTTGCATTAGTTTCAGTTGAGGCCCGCTCTAAGACTAATAACATTGGGCCAATATAAATAGGTGAAATGCAGAGGAAATGTGTGATATAAACAGATGTAATGACAGACACACAACAAGAACTGATAGATGATGAGCAAAAGAACCATGAGTGTGATGCAATGACCCTGATAATCATGCCAGAAGTATGTGGAAAGAAAACTAAAGTGGTGGAGGACTCTGGGTCTCAGACTTGTGCAGTGTCAAAGAATTTATACGAAGAACTGTTGAAGACAGGGATGAAAATGTCTGACCTTTCTGATACTAGTTTTAAGTTGAAGTGTCAAGAGCTGTTGGAGGTGAAAATTGATAAGGAGGTGTTTAGACTGGATATTGCACTAGTACCTAACCTGTAAGCTGTGTTGATAATGGGATCTGACAGGTTAACAAAACAAAAGCCAGAAATCAATTACCAAAGAAATGAAATTAAAATGTGACATGAAGACAGAGAGAGAACAGAAAAATTGTCTGGTTGGTTGATTTGGGGGGAGGGGACCAAACAGCAAGGTCATCGGTCCCATTGGATTAGTGAAGGATAGGGAAGGAAATCAGCTGTGCCCTTTCAAAGGAACCATCCTGGCATTTGCCTGAAGTGATTAACAGAAAACCTTAATCAGGATAACTGGATGCTGATTTGAACTGTCATCCTCCCAAATGAGAGTCCAGTGTGCTAACCTCTGCACCACCTTGCTCAGTAACAGAACAATCTTGTGGGAAGACAGCCAGCGATAATGAAGGAGAGTTACCACGTATCTATTACGCTGCAGTAAAGGAAGAAAGGGAAGAGCAGAACAAAATAACCATTAAGAAAGAGGAAGAAGGGGCATTTCACAAAAACCAGGACTGATTAAATGATCACTTGACAAAATAAGTTCACCTCCATAGCTCAGTGGTCAACAAGGCCGACTGTCATGCAGAGGGCCCAGAATTGATTTCAAGTATGGCCAGGGATTTTTCCTCAATGAGAGGACTGGTACAGGGCACACACAGCCTCATGAGGCCAACTAAGGTGCTACTCGATGGATTAGTAATGATTTCAAAGCCAAGAAATCCAACAGTGGCTGTGAGAACAGAGTGATGACTGCATGCCCTCCATACCGCATCCGATTATGCCATGGGCAGAGGATGACACAGTGGCTGATTAGGTTTGATGGGCCCATCTAGGGCCAGAATACAGAACTTTACTTACTTTTTACAAAATAAAAATAAAGCAATATACACAGCATTTCATGCCTCCATATCTGATTCCCCAAGCAAAAAAGGCAGCCGTGGAAAATGAGTTGCAAAAGATGTTGGCATTAGGAATAAGAGAGTGTGGGCATAGCCAATATAACAGTCAGCTGCTCATCATAGGTAAGAAAGGTGGAGATATGCATGGTGTACCATATGCAAGGAAGGTGAAACAGGTATTTGAACCAGAGAGAGCCTGAGCAGAAGACACTGAAGAGTTGCAGAAGTTTATTGCTACTGAAGTGCTTACATACAATTCTGGACCTATCCTCTCGGTATCATTGTGTGCTGTTGGGCCCAGAATGCAGACAATGCACCACCATCCTTTATGGGTGGCAGTGCTATCAGTATCAAATGCTTCCCCATGGGCTCAATATGGCCACATCAGCATTTGTTGAGGCATTTGACAGAGTTCTAGGTGAAGATCTATTGAAACACCTCATCAAGTACGTAAACGAGATTCTGATTGCAAGCAGCATGTGGAGACAGCATCTGGCAGTGTTACAAGAAATTTTTCAGAAATTTAAAGTTGAAGGAGCTAAAGTGAAACTGAGGAAATCAGAGTCTGGTACGCAGGAAACAACACTATTGTGGCATGTGGTTACACTGGGAGTATAAAAGTAAATGAAGAAAATCTAGAGGCAGTCCATAATTTCCTGATGTCTATCTGTAAGAAGCCACTTAGGAGTTTTTATGGCTTGTGTGGCTTCTATTGTCGTTTTATAAACAAACAAGTGCTAAACAACTGATATTTGCACAATGTGAGCACATGACTTCTGTAGATATATATAAAGATGCCTTTAAAGTACTAAAATATGATGCTATTCATAGGAAAAGTTAGTGATCAGATGAACAATATGGAAAAGAGATTTAATTGAACTGGCTCAAGCAGCTTTTGACACTACTGGCAAGAATACTGAATGAGTACATCTGTATGATTTTCATGTATATTCCATGTCTAGTTACCATACACGTAAACAAAATGTAAACTTTCAGTGTATGGATAAGAGAATGTGAAGCATGCAAGACATTTTTTATTGTATTGCAATATGATGAATCAAGAGGAGGGATCCATTGCTGATTGTTCATTGATTTGTAGTCATTTGTTTCTCCAGGGATCTTACTGTCGTTTCAAAATTTTCTTTGAAATTTTTAGTTTATGTTTTGAATTTCAAAAACACATTTTCATGATATGTTTTTCAAAACTTCTATCATCTGGGAGAGGGGTAGGGGGGGGGGAGGGTTTTAATAAGTGCTGCTGTCTTTGATGTAGTAACTCATACTACTTACACATTACTGTTTCTGGGGCTTCTGAAGCTGAGAGCGCCTTTTTCCTGCTGGAGAAATTGCCTCGCTGTTTAATGCAACAACACTCAAGCACTACTGCTTACGTACATGTACATGAACATAGAATCATTCAAGTTTCATAAGGAGTGGTTTCATGCAGGTGTTTTGTGAATAAATTGTACGAAGCATTTGTTGAGAGTTGATTATGAGCTGAAAGTATTACGTAGTTTTGTATGATAAAAGTAATTTATGACTTGGTTTATTCATGGAAAGGTACATAAAATTATTTCAGAAATTTGTGGATGAAACAGTATCATGACTGTTAGTAACTTCTGATTGTGGAACATACCAACGTTTGAACTTAAATGAAAAAGCTTCTGTAAGCAGTGATAACTTGTTAAATTAATGTAAAAAACTGCAGTGCAGCCACGGTTTCTTCTGCATGAAAGTAGAAGAAAGTAGAATACACTTAACTGTTAATACAAGTGTGGGCAAGTTTAGACAATGTTAGGGAGTGCATACATACCTAAAGGTCATTAAAATGAAGTAGTGTTGATCTGTACTGTTTTTATTTCATAGTGACATTATTCTTCTTTTTTTATTGAGGAACTTTGATATTTGTAAAGTATAACAGATGTGGGTTTGTATTAGGCACACAATGAGATTGATTTAGTAACAAAGCTTTTTCCTCTGTAAAGCTTCCATACTCAAGTCAGATAGCCACAAAATTAATAAACGAAGTACGTAAGGATATAATAGAGGGAAACATTCCACATGGGAAAAATATATCTAAAAACAAAGATGATGTAACTTACCAAACGAAAGCGTTGGTATGGTATGTTGATAGACACACAAACAAACACAAACACACACACAAAATTCAAGCTTTCGCAACCCAACATCCTTTCGTCTTTCCCTCTCCTTCCCTCTTTCCTGATGAAGCAACCGTGGGTTGCAAAAGCTTGAATTTTGTGTGTGTGTTTGTGTTTGTTTGTGTGTCTATCAACATACCAATGCTTTTGTTTGGTAAGTTACATCATCTTTGTTTTTAGATATAAAGTATGTAAGGAGCTTTACAACTTCAGTTTATTACAGTAAACTAAGACACAGTAGAATTTAACCATCCATTCATACATAACTTTTATTGCTGTCTATTGTAGATTAAATACTTAACAGACTTCAGTTGCATACACCTAAAACATATTTCATAAGATGTCAGTAAGTAAAAGCATACAAAAAATACTAGCATTAATGGGTTTCTTGAGGGCCTAATCAATTTGCTCACTCCATTTTGTAATTTCACCCAAATGGATGCTAACAAATGAAACACTGAATTTATTCAAGTGTGGCCATTAACCACTTAGTCCGGATACCTGCAAGTCAGTTTCACTTTTTTGGTATTTCAAAGTTTGAGTTTCTGTAAGATTACAACTAAAACTCTTAGCAATTAACTGGTTGTACATCAGCTCACTTACTTCATATGAACAAAAATAATAATTGTTTGGAAATGTGATGTAAATGGATAGGTAAAAAGTCTAGTCAGCAAGCAGCAGCAGAGGAAAACCTATGGGAATGCACAAGCTTTCAGAACAAGCAGTTATTTCTTCTGGCAAAAGTGTTGAAGGGAAAGGAAGAGGGATAAAAGAAAAAGACTGGTGAGATTTAGGGAATGGGGAGAGTTATGGAAAAGTCTCCCATAACTCTATGTCATGGGATACTTATCAGACGGCCTGAGAAGAAAAGACTGGGCATGGGTGCCAGCACCACATGAGATTTGAAAACTGAGAGCTTAAAGGTGCAAGATAAGGTAATATGCAAGACACAGGTTACTGAAAAAAAAATCATCATACATGAATCAATAAGAGCATAAATCTAACTACATTATTCATGGTACAAAGGTGAGGCAAGGGTGGGTGGTGGGTTGGGGGGAAGGAGTTGGTGGAAGAGTGGACAGGTAGGAAAATAAAATACGTGTAAAAAGGAAATGGGAGTGAAAAAAGGAATAGTTGCTAATAAGAAATACTAAGACCATGGGAACTGATGTAAAATTAGGCCAGGTGGATGGCAAGAACCAAGCACATGTTATAACATTAGTTCCAACCTCGGGGGTTCTGATAAAATTATATCAGAAGGGAGAATCCAGATGGCATGTGTGTTAAACAGGAACTGTTGTCATGACTTTCAGACTATAGAATGTCCTCTGCAGTAGGATATTGTGTGTTGTCAGTATAACCCATCCATCTGTGCCCATTCATCCTAAGTGATAACTTGGTGGTAGTCATACCAATATAGAACACCAAACAGTGTTTACATAACAGCTGGTACATGACAAGTGTCATTTCACAGGTGGATCTTTCTTTGACAGTATTTGTTTTTACAGTTACAGGGCTGGTATAGGTGGTGGGTGGGAGGGTGCATTGGACAATGTTACAGTGCAGATGGTCACAGGGGTAGGAGCCATTCTGACAAAGCACGCTGGGATATTTTTTCTTCCCGTCTTGTATTGCCATCTGCCTACTTAAATTGGTTTTTTCACTTTTAGTTAATTAACAGTGACATACGTGAATATAATCTGCATTTTCATAAAAGATATAGATTGGCCCACAATTTTAAACAGTATAACACCAGATCTAATTTTGTGCTTAATTTTATGTATGTAATTGATTTTCCAATTTATTTTGACTATTCTTAATTAGTATCTTTCATTATTGGGTGAAATCAGTAACTTTCACAACTTAAATTCTATTGTTGATGTATAGACATTATAAATTCTGTACTAATTATAAATATTTGGAGGAACAACTAATAGTATTCTTAAAGTATTTATTTGGCTCTATTCGAAAACATGTTAGCAAAGCCAGCCCTTAATTAATTCCAAAGTAATTAACAGTTTTGTCAAAAGAATTGTTTATGTAACTATATTTGTTAATTTCATTATTTAAACAAATAATTCGGCTTAACCCTTGTAGCAGAAGAAACTGTTAAAAATAAGCAATTTTTTTATGTAGTCAGTTAAATTAATGAGTTAAGTTTTAATTGTAATTGCTGTAAATTTAACTTCGAACAATGTGTAGTTTCAGCACCTATTATTGTGAGGATATATTAGGACCTGATTTTTAGTCACGGGACAGTCAGTCCACAGCCAAGTTTCAGACAAGGAACCTGTTTTGGTTAGATCAACAACAATGCATCTGTGAAATAAGTGTTACACAATTAGGCTGTGTGTAAAAACAATGACAGCGACTTATCGAAAGCTAAACAATAGTGCACTGGCCACATTAAATGCGTATATGGGGGGTTGGGAAACACAAATGTACATCTGTCGGCTACATCAATTACAGTGGACAGTAGTTACACTTCCACGACCCATATTTCAGCCAGTACGTCAACACCAAAACAACAAACGAAGAAACAAAGTAGGCTGAACCACTACACTGTGGAGCAGGGAAAAGAGTGGAGAAGGTGCATAGATTATAGCCAAGATATCGTGGAGGGGTTTACATTGGCTACACACAATATCCTGTTGCAGAGCATGCTCTACAGCACGACAGTCATGACCTTGGAGCCTGTCACGCCACACATAACATCTGGATTCTCCAACCATACAACACGTGCTTGGTTCTCAGAACTTAACATGTGGAAACTAGCATTACAACACATGCTTGGTTCTCACCACCTACACGGCCTAAACTTACATTAATTTCTGGGGATTCATCATTTCTTTTCAATAACTATCTCTTTTCTTTGTTCCAAATTTTATTTCATTTTCTAGCCTTTCAATTTGTTTCTTCTTGGGCTAACAACTTTCTCCACTCTCGAATGACCTTTTCCAAGACACAGTTGAAAAGGAGTGGGGATAGTCCATCTGCTTGTCTTACACCTGTTCCGATTTTAAAGGGTTCTGATATCTCAGCCATAAATTTTATTTTTGACACTGTTGTAGTAGCACCACAGTTTAAGATAGGTATGTTAGATTTGGTGCAGTATTTCGGAGTGCACAAGTTACAGCCGGGTGTGGGCTGAATTGCAGCAAGATACGCTGACCAGCGGTTGCGAAATGGAATGGAGGCCACAAGGCCATCAAACCGCTGAAAAGAGTAAACGCAGCGGTTCGCATGTCGCAAGCTATAGGAAGAAAAGGCCCACTGGCGCAATCGGGGGGTGGGGCGTACGTGACTCAGAGCAATGCGTTAGCAAAACGGAGGTGCGCAGCTGAGTATAAACAGGTGTTGTTTTCTAACGAGATTCATTCAAGTGTGGCAGCTCTCCTGGACGGTCGCACGTGTCACACTTCCGGGCTACACGCAGCAATGGATGGGGCGACAGTGTCCCAGTCCACGGCGGGTCGTTGGTTCGACCCTCTGAGGCCGACGCAGGGTACGCAGCCAGCCAGCGCGGGCCACTCTTTGCTCGCTACTGTGGACAGTCGTCTCGGCTCCTGACACATGCCGGAGACTTACAAGGCGAGGGCCGCAGGTTCGGATGCCAAAATGGGAGTGGTAATTGCCGCCGCATTCCCAGCTATGACAGCCGAGGAAGAAGCAGCAGCGAGGCCAGCCTACGGCTCCAGGCGGAGCAGTGCAGAGTCAATGGGGACGGTGGCCGCTGAGTCGGCTGCTAGCGCAGCCATCCTGATGTAATTGGAACTTTGCGGCTGGCGTACAAGGCCGGCTCAACACAGTGCGTTGCACAGGCCGCTGGGGTGCTACCTCAGCAAAGTGGGGCCAGTGATGCGGACTGAGGTCAATGAAGCTCTGTAGTGGAAAAAATAAATCATTTGAAAAGCTCGGACGAGTTTTAATACGGCACCTCCTGGCACCCATCCACTACATTTGGTGTCAGAATAGCAGACATCGTCTGTCCAGTATGATGTTCGAGACCACCACCTGGAGTACAGTCACAATATGTGGTGAGTGGAATCAAAATTGTTCTTTTGAGTGTTGGATGTTTTCTTTCTTGATGGTGTTTTAAGTATGGCTTGTCAAGCCACATATTAGTTGTTTGCATGGGCAAAGTATTTTGTCAGCATAAGTGTTAGTGTATTTGGGACAGTAAGATGTTTTCCGTGGCATTTGATTACTTTGTATTAGTTTATGATGTTCCTCAGTTTGATGATACGGAGTTGTAGGAAGTCAGATTGTTCTTGTACTTAAATGATTTTGTCGGGACTAACTGAGAACGAAAGCAACACAATGGCAGAGTCAAGGACGCAAGGTGTGTCAGAACCAGAAGCAGTACGGATTTTAATGGAAAAGATAGCACAATTGACAGCAGACATTACGGAACTGAGAAATGAATTAACATCTAGAAGTAAGCGGGAAAGTGCATCTGATCAGTCGTTGTTGCCTAGGGTGCAGGAGATTGATTCAGCCGCCATGAGTTCGATTATTCCGTTTTCTGGCAAGGTATCTGAGAATGTGCGTTCGTTTGTGGAGGACTTGGAAATTTCAGCTGCGATGAATGGTTGGTCTGATGAGCAGTTGTTACATATAGCCAAGATTAGATTAACGGGTGAAGCGAAAACATACGTAAGGTGTTCTGAGGCCTTAAGGAAGGCAGGACAGTTTAAGCAGTTAAAGGCAGGGCATTTAGAAATGTACAAGAAACAGAATAGCACTCAGTACTTTAGGGAGAGGTTAAGTACAATGACAAAGAGACAAGGGGAGATGGTGGAGAAATTTGCGGACAGGATAAGGGAAATTAATGAGTACATTTACGAGTTGGGTCAGAGCGATGAAGCGAATAGTGTGCTGTTGCAGGAGGCCGAGCAAAGGGCACTTGATGTATTTTTGAGAGGGTTACCAGGGCACATGTCACGGAAAGTGCATGAAGGAACTCCGAAAGATTTGTATTCGACCACTCAGCTGGCAATTCAGTGTGAGGAAATAGACGTGGCAACAGGAATACATGAGGGGCATACAGTATTTGCAGCGGGTATAAAATGTTATAAGTGTGGTCGTACGGGACATGTGCACAAGCAATGTACCCAGTCACCATGGGATAGAGGAATGGGAGGAAATCAGCAGCGTGGAGGATGGAGAAATGAAGTGTTAAATGACAGAGGGGGCCCAAGACCCTCCGCCACACACCGTTGGGTGGCTTGCGGAGTATCAATGTAGATGTAGATGTAGATGAAGGAGCTCCCATTTAATTTCAATGCTACAAATACGTATGCAGAGGTGGAATATTCAGTGGTAGGAACTAAAAAGTTTAAGATTTTATTGGACACAGGGGTGCAAGTGTCAGTGGCTACTAATATAATGGGATGAAGGAAGTTATACCCACCACATTATAGGTTGCATGGAGTGGTGGATAAGGAGGTCACGCCTTTGGGGTCGGTGACAGGCACAGGCATAGGGAAAGTCCGATTTAATGCATGCGTGGAGGTAGTACCATGGGCAAGCGAGGGCTACGACATGATCCTAGGAGTAGATTTCTTGCATCAACATCATGCCAAAATTGACCTTGGACAACGAACCGTGGAACTTGGTGGAATTTTATTTCCACTAGGGGAAACTGTTGTCAATGTAGAGCTGTCATGAGGGGCATTCAACGTAATGAACAAACCAACTGAACCACATACATTAGCATTAAGGTTTAATTTGCATGAGTGTGTGTCTAGTGGCACCGGGAAGTCGCTTTGGGTAAGTGTGGAGTCGAATTTACCTGTGGGTACCTGTATGTGTTATTGAACCATTGGAGGATAATGAAGATTTGGGTTCACCGGGTTGTTTTGTGAAATGTAGTGTTGAACGCGTACAGGGAGGGAACGACAGGTGAGTAGTTCCTGTGAACGTGGATAATTTTAGCCCTATAAACGCGAATTTGAGGAAAGGAGTTTTAGTAGCAAATCTGGATGTGCCAGATGATGAAGACTGGTGTTCGAGAGGTAGGCGTAGCGATCAACCACTAACTGCCAATAGAACTGCATTGCGTGACAAAATTAAGCATTTGAAAGGAGAAGAAAGCGAGCAGATGGAAGAATTACTGTGGGAATTTAAGGATTTGTTTTTCCACAAGGGCTGTTACCAGCAACTCCATTAGTTCAACATAGGATACCAATAGGGAATGAAGCACCGGTTTACCGTAAACCATACAGAATACTGAGGTATTTGCAGCCAATTGTGGAGGATTTCATTGATCAGCAGCTTGCGGACCGTATTATAGAGCATAGTAGTAGTTGCTGGGGAGCGGGCATTGCCGTTGTGCCTAAAAAATCTGCCAATGGAACTAAGAAATACAGGTTCTGTTGTGAGTACCGTTACCTCAATAATAAGACAGTAACGGATGCATACCCCATTCCAAACATATCGGAGACTTTGGAACACTTAGGACAGTTGCAGTACTTTTCTACGATGGATTTGACAAGTGGTTATCATCAGTTAGAGGTGGCTCCAGAGGATTGTCCAAAAACTGCTTTCTCTACACCTGGAGAACATTACCAGTACATTAGAATGCCATTCGGTTTGAAAAACGATCCGGCAACATTTCACAAGTTGCTAGACAATGTCTTGAAGGGTTTGAAACCACGGCAGTGTCTTGTCTATTTGGATGACATTATAGTGTTTTCAAGTAGTATGGAGCAACATAGACAGTGGTTAAGGGAAATCTTTATGAGGTTAAGAGCAGCTCATTTGACGTTGAGCCAGAAGAATTTGTCATTTTTTCGCTTAGAAGAAGTAAAATATTTGGGTCATATTATCAGTAAGGAAGAAGTACGAACAGATCTGAGGTTGGTACAGACAGTAAGTGATTTCCAGGAACCGAAAACAGTTAAGGAAGTGCAGTCATTCATCGGAATTTGCAATTTCTATTGAAAGTTCGTGAAGGGTTTTGCAGATTTAGCACAGCCGTTGAGGAGATTGTTATGAAAGGGCGTGAAATTTGAGTGGACAGAAGAGTGTCAGAAAGTGCTTGACAAACTGAAAGAAGTGTTAACATCAAGTCCGGTTCTTGTGTTTCCAGATTTTGAAAGGAGTTTATACTAGCATGTGATGCATCGAATCAAGCATTAGGGTGTGTACTTACATCAGGAAATTGGTGGGAAAGAACATCCTGTAGCCTATGAGTCTAGGCAGTTGAATGCAGCAGAGAAGAATTACTCAACAACAGAGAGGGAGATGCTTAGCGTAATCTATGGAATCACTTATTTTAAATGTTATTTATATGGGAGAAGATTTCGGGTAGTGACGATCATGCTGCGTTGAAGTGGTTGTTGGGGTTGAAGGATCTGTCTACTAGACTCGCTCGATGGGTTGTGAGGCTTAGTGAATTTGTCTACAAGGTGGTGCACAAGCCTGGGACCTGTCGTCTTGGCTCCCGACACATGCCGGAGGCTTACAAGGTGAGGGCCGCAGGTTTGGACGCTGGAACAGGAGCAGTCATTGCTGTCACGTTCCCAGATACGCCAGCTGAGGAAGAAGCAGCAGCAAGTACAGTCTACGCTCCCAGTGGAGCAGTGCGGAGTCAATGGGGACGGTGGCTGCTGAGTCGGCTCCTAGCGCAGCCATCCTGACGTCACTGGAACTCTGCAGCTGGCGTACAAAGCCGGCTCAACAATGTGTGTTGCACAGGCTGCTGGGGTGCTACCTCAGCAATGCGGGGCCTGTGACACGGACCGAGGTCAACGAAGCTCTGTAGTGGAAAAAATAAATCATTTGAAAAGCTTGGACGAGTTTTAATACGGCACCTCCTGGCACCCATGTGAGTTTGTTTGATCAGCTTTCTTGATATATCATCCACACCAAACTCTACCAAAATATTTATTAATGCCCGCCGATCGGTGGAGTAATATGCCTTCTGAAAATCGACAAACATGACCACGTAGTTATTTCCTCCAGTTTTTCTGCACCTGATGATGTTCTTCAAGTTAAAGATCTGTTCTGGGCAAGAACAGCCCTTTTGGAAACCAGCTTGATATTCACCATTCAGTTGGTCAAGATGACCTTCTATTCTGTTCTGTATCGCTTTTGAGAGAGTCTTATATGAAACAGGTACTAACGAGATGCCCCTATAGTTATTGACATTCTTTTCATCGCCTTTTTTGTGTGTATGGATTAAAGCTGACTGCCATTCAGTCGGTAACATCACAGTTCTCCAGATCTCCTCAAGTTGGACTAGTACATCTAGAGTTTCATTATTTGGCAGCTTCAGTAGTTCCGCCATTATTGAATCCTCTCCAGCTGCCTTATTATTCTTAAAGTTATTTGATCTCTTTAATCTCCTCTTTACTAGGTGGAGATGAGTTGGATAGTTTGTGGATCAGGGCACATACAGGGAATATTTCTTTCGGTTCATCACAATTAAGTAAGTATTCAAAATCATGAGACATGATCACGCAGTTTTCTTTGTCGGTCAAGTCGACCTTTCCATTTTCGTCTCTAAAACAATGCTGCAACCATGTAGTTATTTCCTCCATTTTTTTTGTACATGATGATGATCTTCAGCTTAAAGATCTGTTCCGGGCAAGAACGGTCCTTTCGGAAACCAGCTTAATATGCCCCAATCAGTTGGTCAAGATGACCTTCTATTCTGTTCTGTATCGCTTTGGAGAGAATATTATATGGAACAGATACTAATGAGATGCCCCTATAGTTATTGACATTCTTTTTATCACCTTTTTTCTTCCCAATAATCTCTGTCTTCCTTATTACCTTATGTTCTACCTTTAAGTTCTTAGGTCTCCAAAACTTGTTTGGTCCAGACATCAACAGTTAGTCTTTGCTTCTTATTCTATCTGGCAAATCTCCACTGACCTGGGGTTCTGGAAGACTTTTTCATATCTCCCCTTACCAGTCTTTTTCCTTCATATCTCTTCCTTTCCTTTCAACCTTTTCCAGAAGAAGGGACCACTGGCTCTAAAAGCTTGGGGATTTCCATATCCTTTATATGTTTCCTATATTTACATTTTTAAATGATGGAATAACAAGTAGCTATAGAATATCTTTCCATAATAACAATGTTCATCAGCTCCTGAGGTTTTTCCAATGGTCCATATGGAATAATTCATGTCTCGGGGCATTAGTAGCATCATAAGGGCCTATTAACCATTTTACTACATAGTGTTGTTCTGCTGTTATTGGACTGGTACTTTTTCAAAAAGACACAAGGTTAGGCACATGAATTCATTGCCATAACAGGGCTACATGCTACATGCAGCAATACGCTAATAAATGATCATATGGTATTTTGGATGGGGGGACCCCATTTAGGGTTGTTCAGCTGCCTCATGCAAAACTTTTTATTTGCCACCATTTCAGTGACTTGTGCATCAATGATGATGAAATAATAATGAGGGCACTACAACACCTTGTCCCCAAGCAGATAAAATCGTTGACCCAGCCAGGAATCGATCCCAGCCCCTCCACACAGCACCCAGCCACACTGACCTTTCAACTATGGAGGCAGGTGTATTCAGACATAACATACTGCCATGGCATTCACCAGGCATCACCATCCATCCGCCCTGACAATTATCAAAACAAGGAGGCTCTTCAGCATGCAGTGTATGTGACTTCAGCAGCCCCAACATCACAACAGACCTGCTCTGGCACAGATACATACTGGCCATCCGACCAGGCAGGTTATTGCAGTATTGGGTCATCAGATGGATCAACAAACCATTGAGTTGTCAACTGCCAATTTGTTGGCGTCTGCTGTGTGATCATTCCACTGCCTCACGTTGACAAAGGTCGCAGGTCAGGGATTCGCACCCAGATGCCTCCATCACCTCACAATGTGCTGACTGGCAGCAAGCCTCAGCTTCAACCCTGCCCGGCTGTGCAATGTCACCCCACAGCTGAGCCAGCATCACCAGCCACCTCACTAGCACTGTAACGACACCAATCAGGTGCAGCAAACACTGACTCTGCGCAGTGCTGCCGGGAATGCCTAAGCATGCAAGGTGGCTCCATGGTGAGTGTAACAGCTACTTCTGTCTTCAAGACAACACTTCTCCCCTGTGGCCCATGAGATCCAACTTGTGACTATGCCAAGAACATGGATACCATGCCACACGATAAGGGCACAAACCTGCATTTGTGCTAAGCTTTCAATGCAGCTCTTGCCAACCCCTCAGACCCAAAACACCCTGGCAGGGGAGCTAAGCACCACCCACATAACTACAAGATTAGCTATTCCATCTCCATCCTGGAGCAGTCATTATACACAAACCTGCCATGCATGACAGTCTGGAGTCAGAAGTGGGACTGGTAAAGGTATTACAGTCAGCAATGCAAGTAAGTAGCAGCATTTGCATTTCCAACCACACATGGGGTTCTCTTACCTCTTGTTCCTGGGATTTTTCCTATTTGTGTTATTCTATTTATCAATGTGTCAGCAACTTTCTCCTCAGAGAGTGAAATTATTCTGTTTCCCCATCTACATAAGTACAAATGATCATCATAATAAAATAAGAGAAATCAGAGCTTACATGGGAAGATTTAAGTGTTCATTCTCCCTGTGCACTGTTTGAGAGTGGAACAATAGAGAAGTAGCTTAAAGGTGGTGCGATGAACCCTTTGCCAGGCACTTAATTTTGAATCGAAGAGCAATCGTGTAGATGTGGATGTCAGGTATCGATTTGGTTATGGTTCCTGGGAATGGCTCAAGAGATGGACAAATGACGCCCACTGCGGGTACACAATGTGACTTACGGGGTCATGTGGATCCATGCACTGAATCACTCTTTTAGAATGCCAAAGAAAGGGCATATGCTAGGCAGTGTAGGGTGATTGGAATGAGGAGCTCTGTGTATACCTGAGAGGTTTAGGTCAATGATAGTAGGGTTGGTATGTGAATTAAGAATTTAAAAGTTCGCCTAGGGTCTCTGCTAGTAGACATGTGGTTTTACGTCCACAGAGTGCCCAAGACGAGAGCTGAGATTTTCTCTTTTTCCATTTCTGTGCCGCACTTCTTCAGCTGGTTCTATTTCCTGGTGAGGTATTTGTGAACTGTGGTACAGTGCTGATGGAGTAAGACATTGATCACACTCAGAGCAGTATCTTATGGTTTGAGTTTTTGTCTTTTTGTCATTCCACACTGGCTCAAAGCAGCATAGTAAGGCACTGAGATATCACGGATGAGAAATGGGTCATTGGCCACAACATCATCATTATACCACTCCAGGTCTCTCAGGTTCAGTGGGTATGACAGCAGAAAATCTATATAAGATAGCTGTCTGGGTCAGTGTAAGGTGTAATGAAAAAACATGTCAGGTAACAAGCGGTTATGGAGTATTGTGGAGTTGTATTAAAGGGCACAATCTGTAGCTGGTAAAACTGCCTGTAGTTAAGTAAACATGTTAGTGCTATCGCAGAGCTCATGAAGCACAATAAGCTGGACAAGCCTCTCAGGGATGAGAGTTGAAGTTTAGGGATATATATGGTTATAATAGAGGGAAACATTCCACATAGGAAATATATATCTAAAAACAAAGATGATTTGACTTACCAAATGGAAGTGCTGGCAGGTCGACAGACACATAAACAACCACAAACATACACACAAAATTCAAGCTTTCGCAACAAACTGTTGCCTCATCAGAAAAGAGGGAAGGAGAGGGAAAGACGAAAGGAAGTGGGTTTTACGGGAGAGGGTAAGGAGTCATTCCAATCCCGGGAGCGGAAAGACTTACCTTAGGGGGAAAAAAGGACGGGTATACACTCGCGCACACACACACACATATCCATCCACACATATACAGACACAAGCAGACATATTTATTGGTCTTTAAATATGTCTGCTTGTGTCTGTATATGTGTGGATGGATATGTGTGTGTGTGCGAGTGTATACCCGTCCTTTTTTCCCCCTCAGGTAAGTCTTTCCGCTCCCTGGATTGGAATGACTCCTTACCCTCTCCCTTAAAACCCACTTCCTTTCGTCTTTCCCTCTCCTTCCCTCTTTCCTGATGAGGCAGCAGTTTGTTGCGAAAGCTTGAATTTTGTGTGTATGGATGTGGTTGTTTGTGTGTCTATCGACCTGCCAGCACTTTGTTTTTATATATATGCTAAGCTGTTTCTGAACTTGTGTGTGCATTTTTCATGATGAGGCAATAAATTGAAGGATAGGATAACTAGGCCGAAGAAGATAAATGGTACATTGCTAATGCTAAGTATATAGTCGATGAGGATTATACTTGCAAAATGGTGGGTACAAAGGTTTGTAATGCTGGTGGGAGTACAGTACAGGATGCCCCCCCCCCCACCCTCTCCCAGATTTCCACACCTTATTCCTAGAAGATAGTTTGACACAATGACAATATAGACTGAGAGTTATGGACTCGTCAACAGGACAACTTGGATAGTTCTGCAGGAAACAGCAAGTGTATCATGAAAGCGAACTTAAGCATGTGTGGTGAAGCATGATAACACATCTCTGGAAAGTAATAGTTTTCAAACAATGGAAAATTCAAGATGGAATAATGACAGTATTATGAAAAGGATAGATTGCTACTTACCATATAACGGAGATGTTGAGTCACAGACAGGCACAAGAAAAAGACTTTCACCAGAAGGCCTTCTACCAAATAAACAATATACGCGTGCACGCCCGCACACACACACACACACACACACACACACACACACACACACACACACACACACACACATTCGTGCAAATGCAGCTCTCACAAACAGACCATTGTTTTTGTCTGCCGGGGCCAGACTGTAAGCAACTGCACACGATGGAAGAAGCAATCTGGGTGGTGGTGGTAGCTGGGGGTGGGGAGGGGTGTGGGGGAGGGGGGGAACAGGGTATGTGTGGGGGACAGTGAAGTGCTGTTTGTAGGAGCATACAGGGATGGTGTGGAGAGAGGGGGTTGGGTTGTTTGGGGGAGGAGACCAGACAGCGGGGTCATCGGTCTCATCGGATTAGGGAAGGATGGGGAAGGAAGTCGGCTGTGCCCTTTCAAAGGAACCATTCCGGCATTTGCCTGGAGTGATTTAGGGAGATCATGGAAAACCTAAATCAGGATGGCCAGACATGGTATTGAACCGTCGTCCTCCCGAATGCAAGTCCAGTGTGCTAACCACAGCGCCACCTTGCTCTGTGTGGAGAGAGGGTAAGGGTAATTTGGTGCAGTCGGAAGGTTAAATGGTGGGGGGCAGAAAAGGAGGGAATCAAAAAAAATGGTTCAAATGGCTCTGAGCACTATGGGACTCAACTGCTGAGGTCATTAGTCCCCTAGAACTTAGAACTAGTTAAACCTAACTAACCTAAGGACATCACAAACATCCATGCCCGAGGCAGGATTCGAACCTGCGACCGTAGCGGTCTTGCGGTTCCAGACTGCAGCGCCTTTAACCGCGCGGCCACTTCGGCCGGCAAAGGAGGGAATCAAAAGACTATTGGTGCAGTTGTGGAATAGCAGTCTATTGAGTGGGAACACGGAAGGGATTAGGTGGGTGAAGGATAGTGACTAATGAAGGTTAAGGCCGGGGGAGGGGGGGCGGGGGGTACAGGAATGTAGGATACATTGCAGAGAGAGTTCCTACCTACGCAATTCAGAAAAGCTAGTGTTTGTCGGAAGGATCTCAGTGGCACTAGCTGCAAAGCAGCCATTATAACAAAGAATGTTGTGTCAAGCACATGCCTAGCAGCCGGGTGGTCCAGCTGTTTCTTGGTCACAGTTTGTCGCTGGCCATTCATGCGGACAGACAGCTTATTGGTTGTCATGTGCAGATATAATGAAGCATATTGGTTGCAGCTTAGCTTGTGGATCACATAATTGGCTTCACAGTTCAGCCACCCTTCATTATCTCACTATTATAATTAATATAGAATTGTGTCTGCACCATAAATGTGCACAAATTTATCAAATTTTGCATTTGGTAAAGGACTTCACGTTCTTGTTGTTACAAATATACTGTCTCCAACCATCAACATCAGGAGGTAATTGTTTGCACTTAAAGTAAATTAATCCAGGAGATACTGAGATTTGAAGATACCTTAATTTCATGACCATGGAAAAATACATGTGTCAAAATTAAAACTTATGAAACACCAATCTAGTCAGCTTTGCAGACTAATTGTTCCCAATTGGGAGAAAGTGACTGGTTTAGCTTAAATTTCCATAATTCAAAAGTTATTAAACCATTAAGATATTATTTCAACACACAATCCATTTTTATAACTTGTAATAATTCAAAATTCTGTTCTGATAATAATGAAGCCTGAAATTTTCTGAACATGGTGATTTTCTCAGATTTCCCATATTTTGATTTTTAAAGGAAATATTCAAAGTTTAAGTTTTTGTTCAATAAATTATAAATGATGGCTCTCTTCAATGCCAGAGAAGTTTTTTTCAACGTACAGGCACAGTATTATAATGATATCAAAAAGTAGTGCCTTATGTTCCTGTAAAATGCAAGGATACAAATCATTTGGTACATGAAGTAATTGGTCCTAAAAATCAGGCTGGTGAGTTTTATATATTCTCTGTTTTGTACTATTAATTACTGAAGTGTTCTTGCAATTCACAAAACACTGAAGTGGTCTTGTAATTGACTAAAAACAATGAAGTGATGCATTGCTGTCAACGGGTGAGACTATAAACAGCCGGACATGAGCCAGGAGAATGAAGGAACTGAAATTAAGATCTTCCACACCTACTTTACTTCAAGGATTAAATGAAGATGATCTGGACAGACATATGGAATCCTGAGAATTGTATGTAGTCTGAGAAGAAGCCAATCCCAAGTTTTACAAACGCATTCTTTGGAGTGACCAACTGACTTAAGGTAAATGGCAGAGTGAACAGGCACAACTGTATCTACTGAGATACTATAAATTCCCCACTTGACAATAGAGTTATATTCTCCTAGCAGTGGGCAGGGATTTTCAGTGGTGGACTAAGCAGGCCTTCTTTTTTCAATGCTACTGACAATTCTGTAAACTACCTAGGTATGCTTCAACTACATATACATCTATGTGATTACTCCATTTCAAAATTAAGTGCCTGGCAGAAGGTTCATTGAACCACCTTCATGCTATTTCTCTGTCATTTCACTCTTGAACAGCATGAAAAAATGAGTACTTAAATCTTTCCATGAGCTCTGATTGGTCTTTATTTTATTATGATCATCATTTCACTCTTGTAGGTGGGTGCAAACAAAACATTATCACATTTGGAGGAGAAAAGTTGGTGATTGAAATTTCATGAGAATATCCTGCCACCACAAAAAATGCCTTTGTTTTAATTATAGCCAACCCAATTTTTGTATCATATCCACTTTTTTGTGTCATATCCACTTGTATGAATATCAAGAGCTCAGATGGAAACCCAGTTCTAAGGCAAGAAGGGAAAGCAGAAAGGTGGAAGGAGTATATAGAGGGTCTATACAAGGGCAATGTACTCGAGAACAATATTACGGAAATGGAAGAGGATGTAGATGAAGATGAAATGGGAGATATGATACTGCGTGAAGAGTTTGACAGAGCACTGAAAGACCTGAGTCAAAACAAGGCCCCGGAAGTAGACAACATTCCATTAGAACTACTGACGGCCTTGGGAGAGCCAGTCCTGACAAAACTCTACCATCTGGTGAGCAAGATGTATGAGACTGGCAAAATACCCTCAGACTTCAAGAAGAATATAATAATTCCAATCCCAAAGAAAGCAGCTGCTGACAGATGCGAAAATTACCGAACAATCAGTTTAATAAGTCACGGATGCAAAATACTAATGCGAATTCTTTACAGATGAATGGAAAAACTCGTAAAAGCCCACCTCGGGGAAGATCAGTTTGGATTCCGTAGAAATATTGGAACACGGGAGGCAATACTGATCCTACGACTTATCTTAGAAGCTAGATTAAGGAAAGGCAAACCTACGTTTCTAGCATTTGTAGACTTAGAGAAAGCTTTTGACGATGTTGACTGGAATACTCTCTTTCATATTCTGAAGGTGGCAGGGGTAAAATACAGGGAGCGAAAGGCTATTTACAATTTGTACAGAAACCAGATGGCAATTATAAGAGTCGAGGGACATGAAAGGGAAGCAGTGGTTGGGAAGGGAGTGAGACAGGGTTGTAGCCTATCTCCGATGTTATTCAATCTGTATATTGAGCAAGCAGTGAAGGAAACAAAAGAAAAATTTGGAGTAGGTATTAAAATCCATGGAGAAGAAATAAAAACTTTGAGGTTCGCCGATGACATTGTAATTCTGACAGAGACAGCAAAGGACCTGGAAGAGTAGTTGAATGGAATGGACAGTGTCATGAAAGGAGGGTATAAGATGAACATCAACAAAAGCAAAATGAGGATAATGGAATGTAGTCAAATTAAGTTGGGTGATTAGGAAATGAGACACTTAATGTAGTAAAGGTGTTTTGCTATTTGGGGAGCAAAATAACTGATGATGGTCGAAGTAGAGAGGATATCAAATGAAGACTGGCAATGGCTAGGAAAGCGTTTCTGAAGAAGAGAAATTTGTTAACATCGAGTATAGATTTAAGTGTCAGGAAGTCGTTTCTGAAAGTATTTGTATGGAGCGTAGGCATGTATGGAAGTGAAACATGGACAATAACTAGTTTGGATAAGACGAGAATAGAAGCTTTCGAAATGTGGTGCTACAGAAGACTGCTGAAGATTAGATGGGTAGATCATATAACTAATGAGGAGGTATTGAATAGGATTGGGGAGAAGAGAAGTTTGTGGCACAACTTGACTAGAAGAAGGGATCGGTTGGTAGGACATGTTCTGAGGCATCAAGGGATCACCAATTTAGTATTGGAGGGCAGCGTGGAGGGTAAAAATCGTAGAGGGAGACCAAGAGATGAATACACTAAACACATTCAGAAGGACTTAGGTTGCAGTAGGTACTGGGAGATGAAGAAGCTTGCACAGGATAGAGTAGCATGGAGAGCTGCATCAAACCAGTCTCAGGGCTGAAGACCACAACAACAACAACATCCATGGCTCTCTCTGCCCTATTTTGTAATAATACAGAACAATCTGCCCTTCTTTCAATTTTTTTAGTGTCCTCCGTTAATCCTATGTGATGAAAATAGCATACCATGCAGCAGTACTTCAGCAGATGATGTACAGGTGTAGTGTAGGCAGTCTCTTTAGCAGACCTGTGTTTTGCCAATAAATCACAGTCTTTGGTTCACTTTCTCAGCAACATCTACTATGTGATCATTAATTGTAATCCCTAACTATTTTGTTTTATTTTATTTCTTATTTATTTATCCATCCACAGACAATAAATATTGTATGGATGTTGTCCAAAAGTACATGTAAATTTATGGGAAACAATTTGTCTTCCCTAAACAGGAAGCCCTTATATTCACTACAAAAATTCAGTAAAGATTTTAGCACACTCAGCATCTGTCCATCAGATATAAAAAATTAATGGGAACTTTAGGAGCTGAAAGACAGTGTTTTGAGTTTTACCTAAATATAAACATTATCAGAATTATCTATTGGCCTAAATAGTCATTTACTGAGTAAAAACATTGTTCAAGTAGAAATTCTTTAAATTCTACTTTAAATCAGTTTTCATCATCTAACTTTCTGATGTTGGCTGGCAGTGTGTTGTAGAATTTTGAACCAGGAAGGTTCACATGCCTTTGTGTGTGTGTTCTTTTCGTTCGCTGAGTACGGAATGCTGTGCTATTTTGGGTATTGTAGTTATGCAAGTCGGCATTTGTCTGAAAATCTGCAAGGTGGGCCCTAACATATAAAACACATTTGTATATATATAACGAAGGTATTGTTAGAACTTTAACCTTGTTGAATAAGGGTTTGCATTGTGTCTGTGGATGACGGTGTGTTATTATTCAGATAGCCCTCTTCTATAACAGAAAGATTTGTTTTAGACAGCAAGTGGTGGAACCCCAAAATATTATTCCATATGTTGCAAAAGAGTGAAAATAACCAAAATATCCCATCCTGGCAACCTCTACAGTACAGACATTTGCAATAATTCTAAGAGCAAATTAGGCTGAGTTAAGTTTCTGCACAAGTTTCATTACATGGTCATTAGAATTAAGATTTTCATCTACATGAGTCCCCAGCAATTTTGTTGATACCACTCTGTCTATGGTCTTGTCACCCAACAACAGATCAAGATTTACATTTTGACATTTTCCCACACTGCATATCATTTGTTTTATTTTCATTTAATGTCAACTGGTTTCGATTGAACCAAGTGTGGACATTCTTTATTACTTGATAAGTAGTTGTTTGCAGCATTTGCTTTGATGCTCCTATTATCACACTAGTGTCATCTGCAAATAGTACGGCCTTTGCTGCTCCATCTGAGGTGTGAAAGTCATTTATGTAGACAAGCAACAATAAGGGACCTAGAATATTGCCTTGTGGCACTCCTATTTCCACTTTTTTCCACATCTGATACTAAATTTATTTTGTCATTGGAGTAATCTGACATCAGTCCTACAATTTGTGTTCTGTTTTGTACGTATGACTCAAACCACTTTTTCCTTGTCCCATGAATACCTAACGCTTCCAGTTTTTCTAAAAGAATGCCATGATTGACAGTGTCAAATGCTTTAGAGAGATATAAATTTATTCCCACTACACTGTTGTCTTTTTCTAGATTTTTGATTATTTGTTCAGTAATTTTTACCTGCCCGGAACCCATGCTGATTTCTATTTACTAAGTTGTGGTCATTTAGACATTTGTTGATTCAGTGCTTCATTAATTTTTCTATTATTTTGGAAAATGCTGGATGGAGGGATATTGGCTCATAGTTTTCTACTTTATGCTTGTTGCCGCTTTTGAATAATTTCTTCACTTTTGACATTTTCATCCTCTCCAGAGACACTCCTTCACTAAATGATAAGTTGGCTATGTACACCAAGGGCTTTAATATTTGTGCAGCTGTCATTGTTATGATATAAACAGGCACCTCATCTACTCTTGCTGACATTTTAAATTTCAAGCTTTTTATTACTTTGAACACTTCATGTTCATCTGTTGGATCTATCCTCATGCTACAAGCAGCTTTTGGAAATCTGTAAATTTTATTGAGCTTAATGAAGTTGTTGCATTTATGAAATAATTGTTGATGTAATTTAGCAAATCTTGTTTTTTAATATTGACATTTTCTGTGTTTTTGAGAATGATATCCTGGTCTTCACATCTCTTTCCTGTTTCAGTCTTCACAATATCCCATATGGCTTTTGATTTGTTATCAGACTGTCTTATTAAATTGTCATTACTCACAAATTTTGCCTTGGCAATTACTTTTCAATATACCTCTTGTAATTATTAACATATTCTATGAACTGCGGATCTGTAGATGTCTTAAATTTTGAATTTAGTCTCTTTAGAGTTCCATGAGAAGTTTTGACGCCAGCTGTGATCCAAGAACTTGGCTTTGAGTTGTGATGTGATGTGATTCTTGACAGCTTCTTTGGAAAGCACATTTTGAAATATCCCATCCAAACTGAAAAAAGGTGTTATATGCATCATTCGTATTTGTAAGGGACAGCACTTCCGCCCAGGACTCACTACTTAGGATGTATGTAAATTCTACACAGTTTTCAGTGGAAAGTTTTATTTTATACATGAAGTACACTTTTTTCCTTGCAGTGGCACTGAAGGAATTTTGAGGACAAGAGCATTATGGTCTGATAATCCCAAATCAGTATTTATTACTTCTACTTCTGTCGATCATAGATTTGAAAATATATTATCTATAAGATTGTTTACATTATATGTTATTCTTGTGGGTATGTGTATGTGTGCAAACAGACTGAAACTACATAATAGATTTAGGAATCGATTTTTTAGCCTACTTTCATTCATATGATTTATGTTGGAATCTGCACAGACAACTTCAGTGGCTCTTTCAGTAAAAATAATGTTAAGCAGTGTTTCAAATTGATTAATGAATATGTCTGTAGCTCCAGTAGGTGGTCTGTATATTGCTATGACTAGGACTTTTCCCTGTATTTCATACAACTGTATAGCTGCTGCTTCAAAATGATTTTCCACACCCAATGATTCAGCTTCGCACCTTCTTTTGTACCTGATACTTGCTTTAGTGAAGATACATACACCTCCGTTTTTGACATTTTTTCTACAAAACCTACTCGCTAACTTATATGGATGAATATTAATGATACTCCGTTCAAAGCTTCTGCACCAGTGCTCCATCATGCACATGCTGTCAATGTTTGCACCATTCATTGCTACCTCAAGTTCTAATGTTTTATTTCTAAGGCACTGAATATTTAGGCTTAAAATCTGCAGTTGACTAGGGTGAGAACTGGTAACAGTTTTATTTACGTTTTGAGCTGTCATATTCATTCCCATGCCCTGGTGAGGTACCAAAGTCCTTGTGAAGGACAGGTTTCCTGCACCTCTCGGAATATACCTGTACATTGGGCTGCAGTGAGTTGCTTGTTGCTGCTATTGGTGCTGCTGCTAATGTACTTAATACTGCCATTTCTGTTGTTGTTGTTGTTGACAGTGATGCTGTTCTGACACTTCCATTGTTTGTTCTGCCATTACTGCTGTGCTTTCTTGTGAACTCGAAGTCTTCTCGTTTTTTTTGTTTTAATCTAAAATAATATTTGGATGATGAGGAACTGTATTTCTCTTGTCGTTCAAATCGTTGTCCACTGTTTTTCATGTTAACACTTCGTCTATTTTTACATGCTTTTCTGGTGCTGATGATGGCTCTATGCTTTTACCTCTTTTTGAAGTGCTTTCGTTATGGAGTCTGGTGATGGCGATGCAGTTATCATTTTGGTTTTGAATTTATTTTGGTGGTTTTTTATTTCCTTGGTTATCAGGTTTGCCAGATAGTCTTTCCCCAAGCTATTCAGGTGAAGTCCATGTTGTGTGTGGAATCTACATCAAACATTGCTTATATCAACAAATTTCACATTTTTAAAATGTCTGCAAATTTTTGCAAACTGATTGTTGGGCTTTTTTATTTCTGTATTAACACATGACCATCTTACAGGATCACAGCGATGAAGAATATTAACCATTACTATGTTTGTGTGAGTGAGATTTCTCTGACACTGTTTAAGATCGTTCATAGCACTTGCTGTTTCATTTTTGTAGATGTAGTTTACACCTCCCAGAAGTACAACAAAGTCTTTATTGTGCAGATTTTTTACCTCTGAGGATGCAGTAATTTTTTTTTAATTTCGCCAAGTAGGGCTCTGGTTTCACTATACCACAAGAACATATTTTAGTTGTTTCTTTTTGCTTACTTGTGAGTCCATGACCATGGCTGTCTGAAAGCACAAACAGTTTGCTGTTACTGGAGTTCACAACGTGGGAACTGTTTTGTATTGTTTTACTAAACATTTTGGCACAATTTTTGGTCGCCACATTTACACTGACCTCATTCATGCTTGTTTTCGTCAATAAACATTCTTCTCCTACCTTATTGACAGTGCCTTTTTGCTTTTCCCATTGTTCATGTGAACTACATGTTGCATTTTCAGTATCGGCAGTTGTAAGTACTTGAAATGTGTGTTACTTTCATATGTTTTCTGATTTTGAACTTTGGTATTGCTGTTATTGGACTTCACATCTGTCCACTTTTCCATAACGGATGAACTACAGTATCTCTTACAAGGTTTAGCATGTTTGGCTCACTATTTTCTTATTGTATTTTTGAAATATCTGTTTTCAAACTTTTTTACGGCAAAATTTGTGTGATTTATCATGTAACAGGACTTTAGTAGATTTCTTTTAGTACTCACATGGATGACTTCACACTTTTCATTACTTAGAGTCAGTTACCACTTTTCACACCATACAGATATCTTTTCTGAATCATTTTGCTGTTGGTTTTGATAATCTGATGACTTAAACAAGATTCATCTGCAAACAATGTAAGAGGGTTGCTCAGATTGTGTCCTAAATCATTTATACAGATCAGGTACAGCAGAGTGCTTGTAACATTTCCTTTGGGAATACCATATACTACTCATGTTTTATTCAATGATTTTCTGTCAGTTACTTTGAACTGTGACTTTTCTGACAGGAAATCATGAGTCCAGTCACAAAACTGAGAGGATACTCTGTAGGCACAAATTTGATTAGAAGTCACTTGTGAGTAACAGTGTTAAAAGCCTTATGGAAATCTAAAAATATGAAATCAATTCGACATCCCCTGTCGATAGCACTCATAACTTCATGAGAATAAAGAGATAGTTGTGTCTCATAAGAATGATATGTTCTGAATTGATGTTGGCTGTCATTCATAAATCATTTGTTTCAAGGTAGTTCATATTGTATGAACACAGTATATGTTCCAAAGTCCTGCTGCAAATCAATATTAGTGGTATGGGTCTGTACTTCAGTCACTTACTCCTATTTCATTTATCGAATATTGGTCTGTGCAACTTTCCAGTCTTTAGGGGTAGATCCATCAACAAGTCAGTGATTGTATATGACTGGTAGGTATGAGGTAATTGTAACAGCATACTCTGAAAGGACCGTAGCTGGTATACAATCAGGACCAGAGGCCTTGCCTTTAGTAAGTGATTTAAGCTGCTTTTCTACAATGAGGATATCTACATCTGAGATACTCATTTTGGCAGTTGTTCTTGATTCAAATTTGGGGATGTTTAATTTGTCTTCTTTGGTGAAGAAATTTCAGAAAATTGTATTAGTAACTCTGCTTTAGTGGTATTGTCATCAATAACATTACCATTGCTACTGGGCAGTGAAGATAATGATTGCATCTTGCCACTAGCATACTTTACATATGACCAGAATCTCTTTGGGTTTTCTGCAAGATTTCACGACAGACTTTCATTGTGAAAACTATTACAAGCATATAGTATTGAAGACTATAGAAAATATTGAGCTTCTGTAAAACATTGCCAATCTTGCTGAGATTTTACATTCTTTTAAATTTGGCATTCTTTTTTTGTTTTCTGACCTGACCTGTTTCATGAACCATGCTTTAAGAAGTACACCTTTGGAACATCTGCAGTTAGTTAAGCAAAAGTTAATACAGCAATAAGATATAGCCCAACTGCATTATGAATTTATTGTGAGAGATTTTCTAAATTAAAGCTCTGATGAATATATTGACATACACAACACTACTGAATGACCACCGCAATCCCTAATATCATGCATATTGATTTGTTTTAGACTGTAGTCTTCTAAAAAATAAAGTTAATTCCATCAAGAGTAGTCATGCTGAGTTTTGAAGGAATGAATTGAATCAGAATTTGACAACCTACAGTCCCAGAAGACTTGCTGCAATATTTGTAAATCAGCATTGAAAAGATGCAATGTTTGCCCAGAAGAGCATGGAAACAACTTTAAGAATCTTTTGTAGGTTCATTGCACTCAACATGTATTTCTGTTTTGATAATAAATTTGCATTTACATTTGTTTCTTAGTATCACTGTACAAAATGCATTTTTAACATCTGACTTATGGTCCACCTTGTACGTAGCAATAAAAAATAAGAAGTTGCCAAAACAATGTTATTGCAAAGAGAAAAGTTCCATGAGAGACCAATACAAGTATGATTAGGGACTAGACACAATACTGTGACACATCAGAAGTTCATCAACAGCGCAATCATAATAACGGTCATGAGGGTAGAAAACACAGTCCATATAAGGCTGATGTTAGGCTCAACACATCTGCTCAGCACTGTAGGCAAAGGCAAAGTGAGGCAACTCACCATTCTTTATGTGTTCAATATGTTGAGGGCCATGCCCCATATGACACAGTGCTACTATGAGAATGGCTATGATATTCAATGTGGCTTGGTGATGCCCTCAAATCTGGGTGGATTGTCTCTGTTCCATGTTCTTATCTTTCACAGGGTCTACAAATATTGCATTTATGACTGAAGATATCTTCATCACTTGACATAGCACCATATTCAGAAAGTTTAAGTTTTTGTTATCTTTGATTCTGCTGCTCAGGTCTCACTTTCATATGATGGCATGTTCCATTCAAATGTCGTGGATAGATTTATCTTTGTTTATATTTGATATGAACAGTGTACTCTGCTTTTTTTAACACTGTATGACTAGTATGTCCTTCAGCAGTCGGGATGGTTCCTTTGAAAGGGCACGTCCGATTTCCTTCCCCATCCTTCCCTAACCCGAGCTTGCGCTCCGTCTCTAATGACCTCGTTGTCGACGGGACGTTAAACACCACTAACCTAACCTAACCTTCAGCAGTTTCTTACTTTTTGCCAGTATTGGTACAGCATCTGCTAATCTCAACATCTCTATGCTCTCCCTTGGGCATTGACTCCTGCTTTCTGGAAGCATTCATGATTTCAACTAATGCCTTTGGAAATTACGCACTGAATAACACTGGCAACCACCTATTCTTATTTTAATATTTTTGTGCTGTCAAAACCTGACTACAAATGTCTCTTCACCATACAAACACCAAATTATTCTGGTATGGTTTGGATTCAGCTTAATTTACCTCAGTTCCTTAAACAGATTTTCACAATCCACACTGTCAAAAAGATTCTCTAGGTTGATGAAAACTATGTTTGTATCTTTATCTTATTCATTCACTGTTCTAGAACTAATCTACATGCAAGCACTGCTTCCCTTGTTGTTCTACATCTCTTCTGAAAGGAAACTGTTCTAAGGATAAATTTCACGTCATTCTGCACTCTTGACAATAGTAATGTCTAGATTTTAGACACATGGGACAGTTAGCTCATCATTCAGAATTAATTGCCTCTGTTCCCTTATAAGCCTTCTTTGATACTGGAACTAATGGAAATGTTTTGAAGTCTGTTGGTAGCTTAGCAGATAAACTTCATATATTAATTTCTGCACTTGATTGTGTATTTTACCTCTAGCTGCAGCCAAACGTTCTTCAGGCATTCTGTCAACACCTGGTGTTTTATTACACTTATGTTTCCTTAATGTTTTGATGAATTTTTTCATGTTACCATCCCCTACTTCCTCAGGATCTATTTACTCTTCACCCTCCAGTACACGGTTGCTGCTGAACGACAGAGGCGTGGTATGGGATGATGCACTGAAATGGAACTTTAGTACAAATTTCCAAAAGCACAATTCTTTGTAACTATTCAGTTTTCAATACCACAGAATGTCAGGGTCTTTTCAATGAGAGAAACTTAGTGACTCTCAATGACACCATACTACTCAGCAACTAATCGAAATCATTATTACTAACAATATTATGAAAATGAAAGTTGCTACTCACCATATAGCAGAGACACTGAGTCGCAGATAGGCACAATGAAAAGACTGTCACAAATAAGCTTTCGGTCAGCAAGGCCTTCATCAAAAATAGACACACACACACACACACACACACACACACACACACAAATGCAACTCGCATACACATGACTGCAGTCCTTGGCAACTGAAGCAACATTGCGAGTAGCAGCACTAGTGCATGATGAGAGTGACAAATGGGTAGGGGTAAGGAAGAGGCTGGGGCGGGGAGGAGGAGGGATAGTAGGGTAGGGGTGGAGGACAATGAGGTGTTGCTGGGGAGTGCACAGGGATGATGTGGAGAGAGAGTAGGACAGTTATGTGAAGTAATGAGTCAGACAAAGGACAGGGGAGAGGTGAGAGGTTGGAGGGGGGTGGGGGGGTGGTAGCAAAAAGGAGGAGAAAAAGACTGGATGCAATGGTTGACTGAGGTCTGTGTAGTGCTGGAAGGGAACATGGAAGGGGCTACATGGGTGAGGACGACGACTAACAAAGGTTGAGGCCATGAGGGTTATGGAAATGTAGGATATATCACAGGGAAAGTCCCACCTGCGCAACTCGGAAAAGCTTTTGTTGATGGGAAGAATCCATATGACACAGGCTTTGAAGAAGTCATTGAAATGAAGGATGCTTGTTCGGCAGCATGCTCGGCAACAGGATGGTCGACTTGTTTC
The DNA here is from genome assembly GCF_023864345.2 of Schistocerca serialis cubense. Classification (NCBI taxonomy): domain Eukaryota; kingdom Metazoa; phylum Arthropoda; class Insecta; order Orthoptera; family Acrididae; genus Schistocerca; species Schistocerca serialis. The sequence continues at coordinate 430,951,323 of NC_064638.1, read as the reverse complement.
TTGGCCACAGTTTGTCAGTGGCCATTCATGTGGACAGACTGCTTGTTGGTTGTCATGCTCACATAGAATGCAGCACAATGGTAGCAGCTTAGCTTGTATATCATAGGACTGGTTTCACAGGTAGCCCTGCCTTTGATGGGATAGGTGATGTTTGTGAGCAGACTGGAGTAGGTGGTAGTGGGAGGATGTATGGGACAGGTCTCGCATCTAGGTCCATTACAGGGGTATTAGCCATGAGGTAAGAGATTGGGAGGAGGTGTTGTTTAGGGATGGATGAGTATATTGTGTAGGTTTGGTGGATGATGGAATACCACTGTGGGAGTGATGGGAAGGATATAGGGTAAAAAATTTCTCATTTCAGGGCATGACAAGAGGTAGTCGAACCCTGGCAGGGAATGTAATTCAGTTGCTGCATTGCTGGATGGTACTGAGTTATGAGGGGAATGTTCCTCTGTGGCTGAGAATTTGAGAGGTGGTGGGAGTCTGGAAAGATAAGGCACAGGAGATTTGTTTTTGTACAAGGTTGGGAAGATAATTATGATCTGTGAAGGCTTCAGTGAGATCCTCAGTATATATCGAGAGAGATCGCTCATCACTGCAAATATGACGACCATGGGTGGGTAGGCTATTGGAAGAGATTTCTTGGTATGGAATGAGTGGCTGTTGTCGAAATGGAAGTATTGCTGGTAGTTAGTAGGTTTGATATGAACAGAGGTACTGATGTAGCCATCTTTGAGGTGGAGCTCAACATCTAGGGAAGTGGCTTGTTTGGTCGAGTAGGACCAGGTGAAGCAAATGGGGAAGAAGCTGTTAAGGTTCTGGAGGAATGTGGGGCTCACGAATAGGTTGGCATAGGTTGGTGCCATGCAGATGCCCATAGCCGTACCCCGGATTTGTTTGTAGGTAATGCCTTGAAAGGGGAAGTAATTGTGGGTGAGGTTATAGTTGGTCATGGTGACTTGACCAACTATATTGTCACTCACAATTTCCTTTGAAGGCATTACCTACAAACAAATCCGGGGTACGGCTATGGTCACACACACAAAACAACAACAAAGTGATCATATAAGGGTTCCATTTTCACTGACTGAGGTACAGAACCTTAATATAGCACAAATGCGCTAAACCATAAATGACTCCATTGTTTTTGCAATGAATTCAGAATATACTTTTTAGAAGCAGGTAGTCATTTGGGTAATATAGAGCTTTGCATTCCTGTAATGTAATTAAAAATGGTAAACCCAGATGAGAAGTTGCTCCCTATTGGTTGAATTTATTATTATTTTACTAATTAAGTGGGCATACTTAACTAACTACAAGACTGAAGAAATATACTGCCTGATGAAGAAAGCAAAGCACCCAGAAGACATGGTCAGATGTAAATCTATCTTTGTACATGTACACACCATCAGCAGGAATGTAAATGATGAAGAGTGCAATTCTCTGTGACTGATAGAGTGGCTACAAGAGTGCATTAGTGTTGTTTGTGCTTAGTGTTGTTCCAACCCTAGTAGAGTAAATAAGCGGTGTCAACAGCATCCGATGTTGACTGACCACTGCGAAGGACATGGAGATGTTTTGTACTCAGGTGACACAGCATTATCAGCACCCAAAGGAGTTTAACCGGAGCTCACTGTGGTCTCTATTTGGCTGTCTGGTCAAATTGTGCAATATCTAAATCTATGGGGCACTCAGATTTGACAGTGGGCCAATATTGGATTTTCATGGGAACATGAGGCCAGGCATACTCACCATCAAGATGATGCAGATCTTATTAAACGTCTAAGCTGTGCAAGTTTTGTGTTACAGATAATATCAGATTTTGAAGATGAAAATGTCAAAACATTTACTTACTTTTCCTATTACAATCCACATATGTCCTGTGGCATTACATTATGAGGTAATTCATCACTGAAGGAAAAACTATTTGTTGTGCAGAAGTGCATAATAAAGATAACATGTGGTGTCCCACTAGGGTCTATTGTAGACAACTCTCTAATCATTTCAGTGTAACTTCATACACTTACACACCATTAGCAGTTGCGTAAATGATTACTAAGTTGCAATTCTCAGTGACAGGTAGAATAGCCACTACAGTGCATTAGTGGTGTTTGTATTTAGTGTTGTTATCACACTGTGGCAAGTATTTACAGATGACAAATGTCATGGGATACCTCCTAATATTGTGTCAGAGCTCGTTTTGCCCAGTGTACTGCAGCAACTAACATGGCATGGACTCAACAAGACATTGGAATTTCCCAGCAGAATTATTGAGCCATGCTGTCTCTATAGCCGTCCATAATTGCGAAAGTGTTACCAGTGCAGGATTTTGTGCATGAACTGACATCTCGATTATGTCCTATATATGTTTGAGGGGATTCATGTCAGACAATTTGGAAGGCCAAATCATTTGCTCAAATTGTCCAGAATGTTCTTGAAACTAGTCACAAACAATTGTGGCCTGGTACATAGCACTTTGATATACATAACATTTCATAGTTGTTTGGGAACATGAACTCATGAATGGCTGCAAATGATCTGCAAGTTGCCAAATAACCATTTCCATTCAATGATGTGTTCAGTTGGACTAGAGGACCCAGTCTATTCCATGTAAACAGAGCCCATACCATTATGGAGCCACCATCAGCTCGCACAGTACCTTGTTGACAACAGGGGTCCACAGCTTCAGGGGGTTTGTGCCACACTCAAACCACACTATGAGCTCTTACCAAATGAAATCAGGACTCACCTGATCAGGTCACAGTTTAACAGACACTTAGGCTCCAACAAATATAGCCATGAGCCCAGGAGAGGCGCTGCAGGCCATGTGATACTGCCAGCAAAGGCACTAACGTTGGTCATCTGCAGCCATAGTCCATTAACACCAAATTTTGGCACACTGTCCTAACGGATACATTCATTGTACAGCACACATCGATTTCTGCAGTAATTTCATGTAGTGTTGCTTGTCTTTTAGTACTGACAACCCTACACAAACACCGCTGCTCTTAGTTGGACACTGCATTGTATGTGGTGAGAGGTAATGTCTGTAATTTGTATTCTCAGTACACTCTTGGCGCTATAGATCTTGGAATACTGAATTCCCTAACAATTTCCAAAATGGAATGTCCCACGCATATAGCTCCAACTACCATTCTGCGTTCAAAGGCTGTTAATTCCTGTCAAGCAACCATAATCACGTCGAACACCTTTTCACATGAATCACCTGAGTAGAAATGACAGTTCTGTCACTGCACTGCCCTTTTATATCTTGTGTATGCGTAACTTCCACCATCTGTATATGTGCACATTGCTATCTCGTGACTGTTGTCACCTCAGTGTATAAGAACTGTCACTGTGATGGAGACAGATATCCTGCATACTTGTGTGATGCAGCATTATCAGCACCTGACAGAGTTTGAAGGGGACCTCATTCTACATCTACATCTACATGATTACTCTGCAATTCACATTTAAGTGCTTGGCAGAGGGTTCATCGAACCACAATCATACTATCTCTCTACCATTCCACTCCCGATCAGCGCGCAGAAAAAACGAACACCTAAACCTTTCTGTTTGAGATCCGATTTCTCTTAATCCAGAAACTTCCTTCAAGCAAAGTGTTTCGAATTCAAAATGTAAACCAAAACCTGTCAAATTAACTGTTTTAGTTTCAAATGCATCTCAAAATACATTTTTAGGATTTAAGACCCCACCCAGAATTGTTAATTAAAAACAAAATAAAGGTTCAGTTGTGATAAGAATAATGGAGAAAGACTGGTTGCAACCTTTCTGATGACACCTTTCTGCCAGACTATAATTGTTTAAGGAAGCTGTGAGAGAAACCAAAAGTAAGCTGCCTATAACAAAAACCAAGCTCCGCATGAATAAGAGTGCAGAATTTAGCACTCTTGATATAACAAAACATTATTTATCAATTTCCATGCTAACCTTCTGGAAGGATTTTCTCTGCTTAACAACCACATCAAGAAAATTTTTATTAAATGTGTTTAATAATTATTCTGTTGTCAAATTATTATTCTTTTGGCAAATACGCCTAAAGTCTATGTGTCACATCAGCAACTAAAGTATAGTATATCTTATTATAAGGATGTATGTGTTAACAGCAGGGTAAGTATTAAAAAGGCGATCACAACTTAACAAAGGTAAAAAAAGCCTGCCTTATACGTTACACCTTTCATCTTTCAATTTATTTTTATTTATTTTATATATATATATATTTTTTTTTTAATTTCACAAATGATGCTGTATGAGGTACATCTACCCTCTGTACATTTTCGCAAAACGATCATTTAATCACAAAAATTAATCACTTATCACACAATTGGAACCGCCTTTACAATATATTTTTCTTTGCAAGAAACATGAAATCACAAAAAAAGAAAAAGAATATCATTGCAGCCTCTTGGCAGTACAACAGTTACTTGGGTCTCCACAGGACCAGATTGTTGAATTATGCAATATCCTGATTTGTGGGTTCTTTCGGATATGACAGGGGCTCAATGTTGGATTGTATGGGAAAGTGAGGGCAGGCATATTTGTTGTCCAGGCACAAGACAACAACATCTGACCACCATAAGGGATTATCACTGTACTGTACACCACACACATTGTAAACCCTTCACATCTATGCCTGCCATCTGAGAACAACATTTTGTGTTCTCCTGCATCATTGGTCAGAGACTAGCAACAGCTTGACTAGGGATTTACTATCCCATGTGTCGACTGCTGTTAACACAACAATACAAACAGCCATGTTTGGAGTAGTGCTGTAATTTGGAAGTGCAGACTGCTGATGAATGGCATAGCACTGCGTTCAGAGATGAAATCAGGTTCGGCACCACCCTTGGTGCCATCATCGACAAATACTGCTGTGGTGACCTGGGAAAAAGACCCATTCTTCCAAAAGTTTGGAGAGGCACAGCTGTGTTACTCCTGGCATCATGGTGAGGGGAACAGTCGGGTATGATTTCAATTAATGAATGGTAGTGATTGATGGAACTGTGATGGGACAATAGTATGTCATGGACATGCTGCACCCACATGTATTACCTGTCATGCATCAGTACTGTGGTGCATAGCAATATTATTATGAAAAGAATAGTTGCTACGTTAGCTTCGTGGGGTCTGCACCACACTTGAACCCTACCATTAGCTCTTATCAACTGAAATGGGGACTCCTCTGACTAGGCCACAGTTTCCCAGTTGACTAGGGTACAACCAATATGGTTGTGAGCCCAGAATAGGTGCTGCAGTCAATGACATACTGTTAGCAAAGGCACTCATGTCAGTTGTCTGCTGCCACACCCCATGAATGCCAATTCTTGCTGCACTGTCCTAATGAATATATTCATTGCATGTCCCAAAATGATTTCTGTGGTTGTCTGTTAGCTCTGATAACTCTACGCAAATGCCACTGCTCTTGATCATTAAGTGAAGGTTGTTGGCCACAGTGTTGTCCATATTGAGAAGTAATGCCTGAAATGTAGTATTCTCGGCATGCTCTTCACACTTTGGATCTCGGAATACTGAATTCCCTAACGATTTCTGAAATGGAGTGTCCCATGTGTCTATCTCAAACTACCATTCCACATTCAGAGTCTGTTAATTCCCGTTCTACAGCTATAATCATGTTGGACACCTTTTCACATGAATCACCTGAGTACAAGTGACAGCTCCGCCAATTCACTGCCTTTTATACCTTACATACAGGCTACTACCACTACCAATATACATGCTTATTACTATCCCATGACTTGTCACCTCAGTGTATATTTCAAAGAAAGCAAATTGGCAACACAAAGATACATACAATAATCTCAATGACTTATGGTAGTATCAAAAGTTGACATACCTTAATTGGATTTAATGCATGTGTGAACTGTAGTCCTATACTACGAAGCACAACAACTGGTTTCATGCTGCTGCCATAAAGTTTTTGAAGTGCATCTATGACCATCATTGTTGGAAGGTTGTGTCGCTGTCTAAGTGTCTCATACTCAAGGAGTGAAAGCATATTTCCTGCAAAATTAGTTCACTGCATCTCTTAAAAATCCTTATGTTACAACATGTAATTTCACAAGACAAGAAAACACAGTACCCATTTCAGCACCAAACTGAACAGCGGTGCCTACAATTTCAGCCAAACATTGAACATCTCCAAATCCCAGATTTACTCCTTGGCCAGCAAGAGGATGCACTCTGTGTGCAGCATCACTGTCAAAAACATAGTACAAAAGCATTATTTTATCGAAGAGTGTTTTATATATCTTACAAACATGTTACAAATCTGTACAGGCACTTATTAATAAGAACTTACTGGGAGTAACATAATATACATCCTCTGAAATTATCTATGTTAAAATATAGTAGGAGCCCAATATACTGTGGTCTGATATTCACAGGTTTAGGTATAACATGGTATAAAATAAGTCCCCCAAAATAAAATGTCGTTTATGAATGATTTTTACACTCTCAGCACAGGGTGATTCAAAAAGCACTTAACAACTTTGGAATGAAAGAGAGATTTATTGAGATAACTTACAGAATTGGTAGACATGTCATTTTGTAGAAAACAATCTCAAGTTTGATTTATATAGTGCATCAGTAGACCATTTCAACATCAGGAATACAGCGTAGTGCACATTTAGGATGGCTACTCTCAGTGGCATGGAACATGCTTGCTGAATATGCTTAAAAACTTTTTAATTTTACAGATCGATGAAGATAACTGAGATGGGATGGTTCATTAGCTGCAAGACCCCATTTCCTCATGGAAGTTCAAGGTTTGTTCGATAATCGCTTCCCATGTTGGTGCATTGGCCATGAAGGGCCAATCACATGGCCACCTTGCTTCCCAGACTTGACACCACTGGATTTCTTTCTCTGGGATTTCATTAAGGGGGGATATAATGGATTTTGGTCCAAAAAGTCGATTTTTCAAAAATATTATTTTCTTGATCTACACAGTTTAACCTATGTTGAGTGTGAATTTTATTGTGATAGCAGCTTTAGAAGTGCCTTTACATTGTTAAACTGATTAACTCTGCACTGGCGGCCACTCCCACCTTTTCCAACAATTGGGAAACTGCTTGCTTCAGTGAAATTTTTGTCAGAGTGAAGGCTATTTTCTTTTGATATCTTTGGCTGACATCTATATCTCTGTCTGACATCTATATCTTTTCCTGAAAACTTTCTTGTATGTGGTTTATTTACACTTTGACAATACTAACATATATTAGTAGGTGGAAGGTTGAATATGCAAATCATTTCATGGAAGTCAAGATTTGTGCATAATAGATGGTGGAAAAACTTTGTTTAGGAAATGGAGGTTTCATGAAAATCTGTTTACCAACAAAAAAGAGGAAGCAGCTCGAAATGAAGAACATAAGCTCTCAGCTTAAACATCGAAACTTGGGACAGGAGAATTGTACAGGTGCATGAATGATGTTGATATGGATTCCACTGGATTCAGACTTATTCATTTAGAGCTTCTCTGCCAGTCTGTAAAGATTTCATGTTAATGTGTTAGCTGTAAAAATATGAAATCCATGATAGTTGTTGAAGAAAGAAGAGTGGGAATAGTTTGTGATTTTAAATTAATTTGTAATTTGTGTGGCTATGAATTTTCATTTTCCTCCTCCAAAAAAAAAACTGACACTTATGCCTATGAGAGCAATTTTAGGTTATCATATGCTCTGAGATCCCTTGGGCAGGGCAGGGAAGGAGGAAATTTATTGTGTGGTTTCCTGAACATGCCTCCACCTTGTGCAAGGTTTGTAAAAATAAATAAAGAAATGTCTGATGCTGTATGCGATACTGCCAAAGTTTTCCTATGAATAAAGCAGTGGAGGAACTGGTGGGAATAAACCAAAAAGAAATAGATCCTGGGGTTGATATTCATGACAGTGAACTCCTACAAATGTTACTGACCTGTGTGTGTCTGTAGATGGGACCTGGATGAAAAGGGGTCACACATCTCTGTATGGAGTTGTATCTGTTATTGGTATTGATGCATGTAAAGTTTTAGGTGTAGAAATTATCTTTAAATACTGCAACTAGTGTGCAACAAGGAAAATGTCGAACAATGAAGACAGTGAGAAACTGTGGCAAGAAAAGCATGCGATAGTATGCTCTAAAAATTATAGTGGCTCAAGTGGGGGCTTTGAGGCTGCTGCGGTTGTGGGGATGTTCTCCAGATCTCAGGACCAGTATGTTGTTAGATATAGTAAATACCTCGGTGATGGGGACTCCTTTTCTTTCAAAGGTATAACAGATAAAATCTATACAATATAACAATAGAAAAGTTGGAATGTGTTGGCCACATCCAAAAGAGGCTTGGTGGTAGGCTTTGTCACTTGCTGAAGGAGAAGAAAGATGAAGTACTTGAGGATGGAAAACCATTAGGAGCAAAAGGCAGGCTTACTCTGAAAGAAATTTATTCTCTTCAGTTATTTTATGGGAGAGTTATCAGGTAACACACATAATTTAGAGGCAATGAGGTGTGCTGTGTGGGCAATTTTTTTCCACAAACTATCCACTAACCAAACACCAATGCACAATCTGTGCCCGAAAGATGATTGGTGTAAGTTCAACAACAAAAATGAGACGTATTCACATACACACTCATTATCAGAATGCAATTTGATCTACATTCAAGTTTCTTGCAAACCCTGATTTATTCAGGAAATATCTTCGCCGAAAGACACAAAATGGAAATGAAAGCCTCAATAATTTAATTTGGGTTAGATGCTCGAAAAGGACATTCTGTGGACTTGAAGTGTTGTGTCTAGACAAGACAGCCTAGACACAATGAGAGGAAGCCGAAAGGCACGCGCTAAGCTAAAGCAGGATGGCGTGAGGTCTGAAACAGGATACGTAATGAATGCTATACAGAAAAGTACGTAGCTTCTGGAATACTTAACTTTAATCCATCCTTTTGGTACATCTGGAGATTGTGGCGATACAAGTGAGACTCTTTAGATCCATGCAATGTTACTAATGGCGCCTTGCTAGGTCGTAGCCATTGACTTAGCTGAAGGCTATTCTAACTATCTGCTCTGCAAATAAGCGAGGCTTCGCCAGTGTGCATCGCTAGCTACGTCATCCGTACAACTGGGGCGAGTGCTAGTCCGTATCTCGAGACCTGCCTTGTGGTGGCGCTCGGTCTGCGATCACACAGTGGCGACACGCGGGTCCGATATGTACTAATGGACCGCGGCCGATTTAAAACTACCACCTAGCAAGTGTGGTGTCTGGCGGTGACACCACATGAAGTACCCAAAATAGGTGTGTATGACACAGTTTCATGTTACAACAATGGAAATAATGGCAGAAGTGAAAGCCTCAATAATTTAATTTGGGTTAGATGTTCGAAAAGGACATTCTGTGGACTTGAAGTACCCAAAATTGGTGCGTATGACGCAGTTTCATGTTACAACAATGGAAATAATGGCAGAACTGAAGTGCTGAAGAGATATGGTATAGATCCTGGTGCGTTAACAACAAAAGCATTTTACACCATCGTCAAGAGCACGGTCAAAACAGCTAACAGATCAGCATCTTACCTGCAAATACAGGCCAGGCAGATTTGAAGAGAAGAGAAGAGAAGAGAAATCTGGAGGATGAGGAGTATCAGTATGGAGCATTTTAAAACTGAGGTAAGCTTATGACATGTAAAAGTATGAGAAGAAAATCTTTGAACCTCATTTTCTCTGTTTTAAATTTTACATTATTAGAAGTATGTGTACTAATGCTATGAAATTTTCAGGAACTGCTCACAATGTGTTGCTGTCTTCCTGGAACTAAGGAATACGAGATCATGCAATTATACTCTGATTTTTAGATGATTGTGTGTAGAAAAAAAAAGTTAATTTTTTATGTGCTTAACATTGTTATGTAGTCATAAATTGAATATGCAACAGTGGTTGACAATAATCAAAACGAACACAATCATTAAGTGGATCACAAATTATTCATTAATTGTCTAGATTTCTTTGTGCTTGATACAAAGTGTATTCTGTGAAGGATAAACTAAAAATTGTTGACTCGTGTGTTCACCATGCGAGTGTGATGTACCTGAAGGATACAATTTGTACCATAAATTATAACTGTAGTTCAGTGGTCTTATAACCTTCTCAGGACACTACAATAAAATTTTCAGATTAATTGCATGATTAGAATTTGAGTTATGGCTTTATATAGAAAAAGACAATAAAAAAATAAAACTCAAATTTCAGGCACAATATTAAGCCTGCATATTTTATTATATTTTTCCATTAAAACACAGCTATTTTGCTTTACACATACAAAATTTTATATTTTTACCTTAATAAATATGGCTGTAATGTTTTTTTAAATAAATGTTTACATTGTCCATTACATCCCACCTTAATGACCCAGTGTGTGTTCCTCCCTCTACCAAACAATTTAGCCAACCTGAAAAATTGAATCTACACTGCCACTGTACAAGTTACACTTGATTTGCTGCAACGAGTGTGCGAAGAAATTGATTACCTGTGGGATGTTTGCCACATCACAAATGGTAGTCACATCAAACCAAAATAACACTTGACACTTTTGTGTGAAACTTGAAGTTGTTTGCTACAAAATGACACATCTACTGATTCTGTAAGTTATCTCAATACATTTCTATATCATTCCAAAATTTAACTCATCCTGTATATTTTATAAACGAGGAAAAAAATCTTGTTATGGTCTGAGTGTAACTTTTTTGCAATACAATTTACTGCTATATCCACCAAGTTTTCTAAGCAATAACCAAGACAGATGGAATAATTAAACTCAACCTATGTTTTGAATTGTCAACATATCAGGATCGTTGCTGGATAGAAGCTCATGCTTAACATTGTTATGTAGTCATAAAGTGAATATGCAACAGTGGTTGACAATAATCGAAACGAACACAATCATTAAGTGGATCACAAATTATTCATTAATTGTCTAGATTTCTCTGTGCTTGATACAAAGTGTATTCTGTGAAGGATAAACTAAAAATTGTTGACTAGTGTGTTCATCATGTGAGTGTGATGTACCTGAAGGAACAATCAGAGGATGGTTGAAAGAAGAGAATAAACTTAAAAGTTTTGTAAACACAGTTGAAAGAGAAGTGGGAATGGACAGGATAGGTACTAAACTAGGAAAAAGACAGTGAACTTGAGGAATTCCTTTATAGGTGGTTTGTAATAGAGAGATATGGAAGTGTGCCACTTTCCGGGCCAATTATTGAAGTCCAAGCTGAAAGATTTCATTTTGATTTACATGGCAACCAAGATTTTATAGCTCCAAATGAATGGTTTTCAAAATGGAAAGGTCAACATAAATTTTGCAAAGCAACCACTGAAGGAGAAGCATGGTATTGTGACAGTGAATTTTCTTCACAATTTCCTGAAATTGTACATAAAGTGATGGTAATGAAAATTTAAATGATCATGAAGTGTATAATTGTGAAGAAACTGTGCTTGTGTCCACACAGAACTCTACACACACAAAAAAAAATCCAATGACAGAATAATCTTCCTCTTTGACACAAATAAATCGAGCAACCATAAGCTGAAACCTCTTTGTGTAGGTAAAAGTAAAAGCCCGAGATGTTTCAAGCATGTAAACATGTCATCATTACAGTTCACTTACAGTCATTCCAAAAATGCTGGATGACATGCGACATTTTCGCCAACTAGTTTCTAGAAGACTTTGTTCCATCAGTGAGAAAGCATTTATGGTCACTTAAGCCATGGGAAGAAGCTCTTTGACCACTGTCCAGCTTATTCACCTGCCGATATGTTGCTATGGGAAGATGGAAAAATAGAAACTTTGTTTTTGCCAAAAAACACAATGACATTAATTTGGCCCCTGGATCAGGGCATCATACATGCATTTAAGTCTTACTACCACCATGAACTGCTCACGTCAATAGTAAATTTGGATGAGTAAATGGAAATATTCCTGAAATCTGTAAATCATAAGAATGTTGCAAACTCAGTGGTCCTGGTGTGGCAAAGCATCAGTCTGACCACTTTTAGGTATTGCTGGAGCAAGTGTTTCATTGAAGAAAATTCAACAGATCAATGCTGTAGTGACACAGATTTCAACAGTGACATCCAGTCTACATGTGATGTTCTACAGTGCAATAACTGTTGACAATGAAGAACCAATTTTGGAGATCTTAGATGACAAGGACATTACCGATGCTGTTCGCAATGAGAGTAGTGAAGCAGTTGAGGGGGAAGAGGATGACGCTGAAGAAGAAAGTACAGATGATGTTCCCAGTATATGTGAAGCACTGGGTAATATAAACAAAGTGACTACTTGGATGGAAGAACAAAGTTAATGAAACCAAACTGAGTTGTTGTATCTGATGGGCATAAAACAATGTGCACTAAAGAAAATGTGTGAAATGACTCACCAAAGAAAACTGACTGAGTTTTTTAAAGCAGTAGAATAATAATGTACTGTAGCTTGCAGGCAGTGTTGTAAATCATCATACTGTATTTTGTAGTGTACTTTATATACTGTGTTGAAACACATGTTATTGATTGGTCAATGTTTGAGTGAAGTTTGTCTAATTTTTTGCACCCTATTTGGTAAGTTTCTGAACTTTTTTTTACTAATGTTCTTTAAATTTAAATACAGTACAGTATACATATAATGCATTATGTGTTCTTCATAACTTTCCATGAGAAGTTTGTCATTACACAACTCACTCTCGATATACTGTAGGTACACTATAAGGCAGAAGTGAGGCATGTCCCCCCCCCCCCCCCTTTCCCCCACAAACCACATTATATCACGCTTCTAACGTATTTTATAATAACAAAAATAATCAATTATTGACAATATAATTTAAATGGATAGATAAAATAAAATCTGCTCACCAAGCGGCAGCAGGAGAACACATACACATAAAGGTTTGACTTTTATAAGCTTTTAGAGCCAGTGACTTTCCTTCTCATCCTATCTGGTAACTTTTCCTAAACCTCTCCAGTCCTTTTTCTTCATCCCTCTTCCCCACTGTCAACTCTTCTGCCAGAAGAAGGAGCCACTGGCTCTGAAAGCTTTTAAAAGTTAAACCTTTTTTGTGTGTGTTCTCCTGCCGCCACTTGGTGAGTAGATTTTTTTTATCTATCCATTTACAGCATAATGTATCTTAATTGTCACTGATATCATGTATGTAATATTTTGATTTTATTCATCACTTAGGCAAAGAGAATTAACTACGCAGCCATTAGAATCACTGATGAGTCCTACAAAGTAAGCATGGGTTCAAGAAATTTAGAACATCAACTGCATCTTCATAGTATGATTATTCTCTTTAATATACTGCATCTAAAATCCACTCCATACTGAATATTTCAGTAATAGTCACTTACAATAAAAGTGATGTTCACTTTGTGGAAATTGTGGAAATTACTTTTGGCTCAAGAAAGTGTGAAGTAAACAGCTCTTAAAATCTTTAAAAACAGTTTTTGGTTAATAATGACTAAAGGATTAGAAAAATTGTTAGATAACTGAAGAATATTATCTTTTTATTTCCTAAATGTTGTGTACCAAGCAAGAGGTTCACAACAAATACTGTGAGAGGGTGCCATCACACAGGTACAACCACTCGCCTGGCATATCTCAGTACCATGCACCAGCCAGATGGCACTCACAAACCCAAATCTCTACCTGATTTTGTGCCCCTTCCTCCAATGCATCATGCACATCCACCGACAGTATGGACAGTCAATACAGAACACTGTCAGCTGCAGACTAATTCACTTCCATCTAGTATTGGCAGATGTGGGAAGCCTTCTCCCGATAGACTCAAAACACGACATGCAGCGGACACTCAGACAGCTACGAACCAGCAGTTAGACAATACCATTCAGTTCCTTCAGCCCACTCAGACAGTACTCTGAAGACTATCTTTTGACTTAACAGTCACTATTTATGGAGAACTATGACAAGTAACACAGTGTCTGCAAACATTACTATCAGTAATACAATATCACAGACTGTTAAGAGACAGCAAAGTTATTTACATGTCACTGTATTATGTTAGAACAACAAGTGCCATGCATCAAACTGTAATCAAAGTTAAGTACCATTATGTAACATACTCTTAATAAACGTTATTTGTTATTTCTTACTGTGCTGGCACAACTCTGTTATAGTGCTGCCCTATCACACAACAAAGCATAAACTGTGACTCTTTGAGTTAACAAAGTGCCGATTAATTTTCAGACCGACATAGAGTCAACCATTTCAGTCATTTACATGCAGGTGTATGAAAGTTAGGAATGCCAAAATTAACAGACTTTCAATGTTCACTGTTGAGTTACAGCAATCAGGAGATTCCAGTAAAATGACAATTTTCATCATATGTTACATGAAAACAATTCATAGTTGTAAAATCTGTGGAGATTTCAGATCAATGGTTAATTCTCCCTCTATTATTGATTCATATCCCATTTCCAAGCCAGTAGAATTGATATCAAAATTAGTTTATGGTGTGTACTTTACCTAAACTGATCTCAAAGAAGCACATTTGCAAATTCCTTTGGACAAAGACGCACTGAAATTTGTGGTGATTAATACCTCATTTAGTCTCTACTGTTACAAAAGGTTACCTTCAGAATAGACAGCACACTGAGGTTGTTCCAGCAGCATTTAGAACAATTAATTTGGAAAGCTATGAATGACATTAATTCCCTTGACAACATTACTGTCTCAGTCACAACTCCACAGGAACTCTTATGGAATTTGGAATCTGTTTTGAAGATTCTACAAGGAACAAATTTGAAATGCAACAAAAACAAGTGCACCTACATTCAATAAAAAGTGCAATACTTAGGACACACACCATCTACAGATGGAATCAGGCAAATGCCACAATATGTTGATGTCATTAAAAACCTTCTGGCTTCCAAGGAGAACGGGCAGTTATTTTCTGTATTAGGACAAATAAATTATTATTGGAAGTTCCTACCTCATGCAACTTTCATTTATGAACCATTGCGCAAGTTGATACAAAAAGGCACCAAACAGAACTGGAACAGTGAATACTGAATTTTATTTAACAAATTAAAAAAGTTTGCTTGAAGTCAAATGTCTTATGACATATGATTTTAACAAAATGTCACAACTGCTGCAGATGCTTCAGATTATGGCATGGATACTATTCTGTTGCACTGACATCATGGTTTTGAATTACCAATCGTATTCACTTCAAACACTCTGACCATGGCACAAAGAAACTACAGTCAGATTGAGAAGGAGGCTCTTTCAATTATATCCACAGTCAAGAAATTTCATGATTCCATTTAGGGATGTAAATTTATGCTCCTCACAGACCACGAAACTTTAGTGCCTACATTTGGACTGAACAATGCAGTTCCTACATGGACAGCTCAATATTTACAGCACTGGGCACTACTACTTTCAAATGATGACTATGAAATTATATTCACATCCACAGCACAATATGTCAGTAGCTGAGAAACTGTTGGCACTTTCCCAATAAACTCAAATTTAACTGCCAACCTTTTGCATGAATATCCTCTTTTGTCTAAAATCAAACAGAATGGCCTAATGATAAGAAGTTACTTAATCAAGCAGAGATTATAAATTATTGGAATATGGGGCATGCATTTGCTGTATACAAAGGTGTCAGTCACTCTGGTACATTCAC
Organism: Schistocerca serialis cubense; assembly: GCF_023864345.2. Classification (NCBI taxonomy): domain Eukaryota; kingdom Metazoa; phylum Arthropoda; class Insecta; order Orthoptera; family Acrididae; genus Schistocerca; species Schistocerca serialis. The sequence continues at coordinate 430,935,611 of NC_064638.1, read as the reverse complement.
AATCAGGCAAGACACGTGTGGTTATTCTTGTGGTGCTTAAATCTAAAGTACTACTGATGCTAAATCAATGCCAATGGGGTACAGTTTGTACCAAATGTACTGCCAGAGAGCACTGCTACTGGAAAAATATTGAAAAGACATTGAAATGGTGTTGGCTAAATGTCACTTACATCAATAGTCAGCTCCACCTTGACAATATTTTCCATAGTCACAAGTAGCAGAATCCTGGTCACAACTGTATCTTGATACTTCAGAACTATTTATCATGTGCTACTGGCCCATCCCCATCAATGCTCGCTCTACATTTTCATTTGTAATACAGATGTAATCAATGTCTTCAACAATGATTATTCAGGCTTTGCCAAAAGTCTTGTCTGTTGAAGGTCATTCAAAATCTATTGTCACTGACAATAACGTACAGTTTTCTTATCAGGAATTTAAACTATTCTCCGAAACAAACAGCATTTCATACTGCAGGACCGGACCATTTCATCTTGAGGCCAGTGGTTTCACCGAAAGATTCACACTAACCTTCAAGTCACACATGATGAAGGTGGTTCAATTCTACGATGAAGACAATTGATCTTCTTATCTCAGTTCTGAGCAACTATACGGGATGCACTGTCTCCAGCAGAGGAATTCCATGGAAGACCTCACCGAACATTAATGTCAATTTTAAAGCCACTTGTGCATCGATAGGCTGAGCCTAGACAACAGTTGAAACTTTTTTTTTAACTGACTGATCTGGTAGTACTTTAAATGTACAAGAGTGGAGAAAAGACAACGGTGCCAGGCATTGTCAAAGAACAGCTCAGTAATGTTACGTTTAAGATTAAAAGTTCACAGTGAGTTGCAACATGTCTCAGAAATGAAATCAGGCTTCACTACATTGACTCAATGCACACAGACAGAACTCCTAGGCTATTTTGTTTTACAAAATGAGAAGACTCATATGCAGGAAGCCATGTGAGGGATCTTCTGATGCAGCTGGCAGTCACCCCCACCAGAGGCTCCAGGGCCCCAACTGCAACCACGCTGCGACACTCCAATGTACCTGGACGCCATGCTGCCCACCTCAGATCAAACTACAGATGTTGAAATGACAAACACTTGACCAGCCACCCCTCATTGTGGACGAAGTGTCAGGGGGAGCAACATACATGCACCCACCAGATATGCACACCAGCAGGCAAGAAAGGAGGACACAAATGAAGTAAGCCAACTCCATCAGCTTCCCCCCCCCCCCCTCCCCCTTCCCTTTCCATATCCCAGAGAAGGGATGTTGTGTGCCAAGCAAGAGGTACACAGCATATACCATGAGAGGCTGCACCACACAGGCACAGCCACTTGCATGGCATATCCCTGCGCTGTGCAGAAGCCTCCAGATGGCACTCATAAGTCCTCTTCCTGCTTACACATCAGTAGTGAGGTCAGGCAATAGGGAATGATATCAACTGCAAACTACATCATTTACGTCTTGTACTGGTGGACACATGAATCCTTCCACCAACAGGAACAAATCACAATGTACTGCAGACTGTTGGACAGTTATGAATCAGTAATGTTCAGTCCCTTCAGTCTGCTCAGTACAGTACTCTGAAAACCAACTACCAACTTAGCAGTCACGATTCATGGAGAACTATGACCAGAAAAGGAATGTCTGCAAATATAACTATTATTAATACTTACAATATCATAGATTATCAAGAGGTTTCATTGTATTAGGCTAGGGCATCAAGTGCCATGCATCAAATTGTACCAAAGTTAAGTACTGCTTTGTAAAGTACTCTTAATAAATGTTCTTTGTTGTTCCTTATTGTTCTGCCACATCTTTGCTATAGTGCTGTCCTATCAAACAAGTGTTTTTTGCATGTGTGAAAATCAGCCACCATCCAGGAACCATTGCCAGGAAACACCAGTGCAGGCAACAACAATCAGTCTTCCCTTCTCATCTTGTCTAGTAAGTCTCCCCTGATCCACAGTTCTGGGTTACTTTTCCACAACTCTCCCCATTTCTTAAACATCACCAATCCTTTTCCTTCATCCTCTTTCTTTCCCTTCAACCTTCTGCTAGGAGGAGGAGTCACTGGCTTTGAATGCTTGCACATTTCCATTTCTTTTGTACATGTTTTCTCCTGCCACTGCTTGGTGAGTAGGTTTCTTTATCTATCCATACTATATTAGATCTAATACATTCAATACAATCATTCCCAATAGTTTCAGTGCTTTGGAGAGGGTATGAAAAAAATATTCACACAACTCAACTCTTCAGAAGTATTCTGACAACATAAGAAGACCGACAAGGCTTTATTGCTTGTCATAGTCAAGGGAGGAGGCTGTCAGAATTAATTCAGCGTTCAGTTGGCAATCATCACTAGATACCTATTATATTATTATAATATATTATTACAAATAAATAAATATAATAATGTAATATAATAGATACCTATTACCGTATTTACTCAAATCTAAGCCGCACATTTTTCCGGTTTTTTGTAATCCAAAAAACCGCCTGCGGCTTAGAATCGAGTGCAAAGCAAGCGGAAGTTCTGAAAAACGTTGGTGGGTGCCGCCACAACTAACTTCTGCCGTTGAATATATGTAGCGCTACACAGGCAAGCTCTGTAGGCAGTAGGCACAAAGATAAATACTGGCACCAAATCCTCTGCGTCAGTAAATAAATTTAAAAAAAGTGGAAGACGAGCTTTTTTTCTCCGCCCCGAGTTTCGACCAGTGCATTTTCATACATACAACGAAGTAAATACAAATTCCGTATTGTTCATCTTCGAATGTAGCAGCATTTCAATGTACTATGAAAATCCGACTGGCAAGACTGTTTGGGATGTTTGTCAATATGGCCAACTCTACATTCTGAATTTTATCCTACCTGTGAGAAGAGATGGTTGCTAATAGGAACTTCTATGAATTGTGAATCACATGCAGTATTTTCTTGACCATAAGAATAATATGAATATAAACATTTTGCCATGTATTGTTTCATGTTTGCTGCTACCTCATTTAAATCCTGTCTGCCTAATAAACTACGAAACTAGAGTGAGACAACACCAAACGCGGAAGAATATACATATGTCATGTATATATTCGTATTATTCTTATGCCTAATAGTGATACAGTCAGAAATGAAGCACAGCAATTGACTAGATTTTTAAATCTAAGATGACTCTAATTTCTGTGCAGAATGTAATGTACTAAAGAGGCACCTGCAAAGATTTTCAAATGGAGAAAAATTGTCGCTAAAATCGCGTTCAGAACATCTTCTATCATACGCAGTGTAAGTAACAACAAATAGCAGTATCTTGCCATTGTTTCGCTAATGAGACGATTCCTCTCTCTCTCTTTTTTTTTTTTTTTAATTGTAAGCGGCGGTAGTGCGCACTAAAACAAGCCATGCCACGAGCGGCGACAGGCCGTAAACACGCACTATCAGAATGCGACAAACAATGCATGACGCAGTACAGTAATGCATTTTCAGCTTAGAGTGACGTAAACACTTATAACAAAGAAAACGATGCTTTTCAGATCAAAGAAAAATAAGCGATCAATTCAAACTGAAGCACATGAAAAAGGAAGGGTACCCGTATAAATAAGGACGGAGCGCCTGACGCATAGCAATGGCTACCTGGTAAAGCTTAACTGCTAAGGTTATGACTCGAACCAATCCACTGTAGCTGTATCGTCATTCATTCGACCTAAATTGTGTCTCCTATTACAATGGACCAACTTTGTTTCGATTTGGAGATGCGGCCTCAAACTTTTCTCTCCCCTTGAATTTCGAGTCTCAAATTTCAGGTGCGGCTTAGATTCGGGGAAATTTTTTTTTTCCTTGATCTTGAGTCTCATTTTTCAGGTGCGGCTTAGATTCGAGTGCGGCTTAGATTCGAGTAAATACGGTATGTTCCTGTAATTGCAGCAGGGGATACAGACAACAGGCTGGAAGAAAATCTCAATTGTACAACTGAAGATGAAATCAGGCATGTCACTGAGAATGCTTTTCACACTATTATAATGATCTTGTCACTCTTCGAGGTGTAATCCATAACATGAATGAAGCACCATGTGGAATATGTTGCCTGGAGAATCACTCAGCAGACAGGCACATTCACATATGCATGTTGCTGATGCATCAAGTTAGTGCCATCAGTCGTGAGTGTGGTCTGAATCAGAATGCTTCTCAAAAGGCGTACAGCTAAGTGCTGGCAGCATTCTGCCTGACCAAAGTAATATTAATACTATCACAGTGAGCTTCCACACTTTCATTAGATCTTTTTTAAGATAAATTATTCCAGAAGGCAGAGCTGGAGAGTAAATATTGTTACAGCTGAACAGCTACTAACACAGCAAGTTATTGTAATGTGTGAAGATATATGGGTCAGATAGAACATGTAAACAGTGTCTTAACAGGGTAAACTTCAATACCAGTTATGCCAAATTTAATAAACACTTTATCTTTTATGAAACATTCTGTTGTTGTTGTTGTTGTTGTTGCTGTTGTTGTGGTCTTCAGTCCAGAGACTGGTTTGATGCAGCTCTCCATCCTACTCTATCCTGTGCAAGCTCCTTCATCTCCCAGTAACTACTGCAACCTATATCTTTCTGAATCTGCTTAGTGTATTCATCTCTTGGTCTCCCTCTACGATTTTTACCCTCCATGCTGCCCTCCAATACTAAATAGGTGATCCCTTGATGGCTCAGAACATGTCCTACCAAACGATCCCTTCTTCTAGTCAAGTTGTGCCACAAACTTCTCTTCTCCCCAATCCTATTCAATACCTCCTCATTAGTTATGTGATCTACCAATCTAATCTTCAGCATTCTTCTGTAGCACCACATTTCAAAAACTTCTATTCTCTTCTTGTCCAAACTATTGATCGTCCATGTTTCACTTCCATACATGGCTACACTGCATACAAATACTTTCAGAAACGACTTCCTGACACTTAAATCTACACTCGACGTTAACAAATTTCTCTTCCTCAGAATCGCTTTCCTTGCCATTGCCAGTCTACATTTTATATCCTCTCTACTTCGACCATCATCAGTTATTTTGCTCCCCAAATAGCAAAACTCATTTACTACTTTAAGAGTCTTATTTCCTAATATAATTCTCTCAGCATCACCCGATTTGATTCGACTACATTCCATTATCCTCATTTTGCTTTTGTTGATGTTCATCTTATATCCTCCTTTCAAGACACTATCCATTCCGTTCACCTGCTCTTCCAGGTCCTTTGCTGCCTCTGACAGAATTACAATGTCATCGGCGAACCTTAAAGTTTTTATTTCTTCTCCATGGATTTTAATCCCTACTCCAAATTTTTCTTTTGCTTCCTTTACTGCTAGCTCAATATACACATTGAATAACATCGGGAATAGGCTACTATCTTGTCTCACTCCCTTCCCAACCACTGCTTCCCTTTCATGCCCCTCAACTCTTATAACTGCCACCTGGTTTCTGTACAAATTGTAAATAGCCTTTCAGTCCCTGTATTTTACCCCTGCCACCTTCAGAATTTGAAAGAGAGTATTCCAGTCAACATTGTCAAAAGCTTTCTCTAAGTCTACTAATGCTAGAAACGTAGGTTTGCCTTTCCTTAATCTAGCTTCTAAGATAAGTTGTAGGGTCAGTATTGCCTCACGTGTTCCAATATTTCTACGGAATCCAAACTGATCTTCCCCGAGGTCGGTTTCTACTAGTTTTTCCATTTGTCTGTAAAGAATTCGCGTTAGTATTTTGCAGCCGTGACTTATTAAATTGATAGTTCGCTAATTTTCGCATCTGTCAACACCTGATTTCTTTGGGATTCAAATTATTATATTCTTCTTGGAGTCTGAGGGTATTTCACCTGTATCATATATTCTATAGAAATAATTTCTTTGGAGTAGGATGATGGATATGTTTGACTTTTAGTCAAAGACATTTCAATAAACTGGTAATTATTCTTGAGATAATAATTTTTTGTTGCTGCAAAAATTAAAACAACTTTTTTGCCAACTTCTGTTGGAACCAATCTTTTATTCTTTGATTTATATTGAAAAGACTGTGATAAAATTTGTAAGACTATATACTTTAAAAACTCTGAAACTTTTAGGTCCTTATCTCTAACAGTTCACTTAAAAACATTCCTTATACCATTTTGCAGGAAGTGGTGACTGGCATTTCAACAATATTTTAATGAACTCCTGGATCATAGGAAAGATTTTCTGAGTCACTAGTCAACTCTTCATCCATACTTCTTTTGGCGGCTTTCATTCTTTGCCTAGTGTGCTTCTCTGAATCCTCCTGATTTCTCTCAGCATTCCTCTTCCTCTTATTGTCTGTAAATGCATGGCACTGATGGGAGAATATTAATATTTACTTTGTTGCATATGATGACAGCACCATATACATAATACATATAGCTGAAGAAATGTCATCATGGACACATACAGAATCAGAATGAGAGCATGAAAAATGTGATTTGGACTAGCAAAGTGGTCCTTTGATCCATGAACCTTCATTGGATTGGCTGTCAGAGTTTGTCTTGTTGTACACAACCTCATTACTGCTACATGCATTTTTCACATCATCACATGAGAATGTCATTATTCTGTTACTTATGCACCTTCTTGAGGTTTATTCTTTTTAAACACTCAATAACTGATTCAAACCATATTTACACTGAAGTAACAAAGGAAAGTACAAACAAAAGAAAGTACATTATTCTTTAATTTCACTGTTTGAAATGGGAACAACTGTCTGTTGTACCATGTTAGTCAACTGCATGAACATATTCCACAAGTTTATTATCAGTGGAATTACTGCAAAGTTTGAAAGATAGATTTATTATTATGTCATTCTCAATGGAGAGAAGTCTTCCGAAGTAAGAGTGATTTCAGGTGTGCCTCAGGGGAGTGTCGTAGGACCGTTGCTATTCACAATATACATAAATGACTTTGTGGATGACATTGGAAGTTCACTGAGGCTTTTTGCGGATGATGCTGTGGTATATAGAGAGGTTGTAACAATGGAAAATTGTACTGAAATGCAGGAGGATCTGCAGCGAATTGACGCATGGTGCAGGGAATGGCAATTGAATCTCAATGTAGACAAGTGTAATGTGCCGCGAATACATAGAAAGAAAGATCCCTTACCATTTATCTACAATATAGCAGGTCAGCAACTGGAAGCAGTTAATTCCATAAATTATCTGGGAGTACGCATTAGGAGTGATTTAAAATGGAATGATCATATAAAGTTGATCGTCGGTAAAGCAGATGCCAGACTAAGATTCATTGGAAGAATCCTAAGGAAATGCAATCCAAAAACAAAGGAAGTAGGTTACAGTACACTTGTTCGCCCATTGCCTGAATACTGCTCAGCAGTGTGGGATCCGCACTAGATAGGGTTGATAGAAGAGAGAGAGAAGATCCAACGGAGAGCAGCGCGCTTCGTTACAGGATCATTTAGTAATCGTGAAAGCGTTACGGAGATGATAGATAAACTCCAGTGGAAGACTCTGCAGGAGAGATGCTCAGTAGCTCGGTACGGGCTGTTGTTGAAGTTTCAAGAACATACCTTCACTGAGGAGTCAAGCAGTATATTGCTCCCTCCTACGTATATCTCGCGAAGAGACCATGAGGATAAAATCAGAGAGATTAGAGCCCACACAGAGGCATACCGACAATCCTTCTTTCCACGAACAATATGAGACTGGTATAGAAGGGAGAACCGATAGACGTACTCAAGGTACCCTCCGCCACACACCGTCAGGTGGCTTGCGGAGTATGGATGTAGATGTAGATGTGCCTATAGTGACAAACCAATGTCAGAATATTTTTAAATTTTTTTGTTTTTTAGTCACCATTCTTTGGATTGGTTTGAAACAGTCTGCCAAGAATTCCTCTCTTGTTCCAACCTCTTCATCGCAGAGTAGCACCTGAATCCTATGTCCTGAATTATTTGTTGGATGTGTTCCAATCTCTGTCTTCCCTTACAGATTTTTACCCTCAACAGCTTGCTGTAGTACCACAGAAGCTATTTCCTGATGTCTTAATACATGTTGTATCGTTTTGTCTCTTGTTCTTGTCACTGTTTTCCATATGTTCCTCACTTTACCAAATACTGTGGAGAGCCTTATATTTTATTTCTTATCTTATCAGTAAATCTAATTTTTAACATCCTTCTATAGCACCACACCTCAAACACTTCACTTCTCTTCTTTTCCTGTTTTCCCACAGTCCCTGATACACTATCATATAATGCTGTGCTCCTAATGTACATTCTTACAAATTTCTTCCTCAAATTAAGGCCTATATTTGATACCAATAGACTTGTTTTGGGCAGGAATGCCCTATTTGCCTGTGTTGCTTTGTTTTCCATGCCCTCCTTGCTTGAGGTTAAGATAGCTCGAACGCTGATCGTGAATGTGTTGCATCTAGAAAAAAGTATAAAAGAATTATGAAAAGTGTTCAACTTATATAATCAATGTATATTGTGAGAATTGGTGCTTGTCATGATACATTAGCAAAAAAGTAACTGAATGAAGCAAAGAATCATCAAGATGATGCAATAAGAATTACACACCTGCAGCATCTAAATTGTCCTATGACGAATCGAGTGTAATATTTGGCTCAGATCCCTGTCACTTCAAGAAACATGCTCTTAAGGATGTAACATGTGCAATAAGTAAAACTAAATATCATTATAAATGTGTTAATGCAGATCCAAAATGTACGTATGGTTCTGCAAAAAATGTAGCAAGGATGATCTAGATCAAAAACGAAATGAGGAGGACAGTCATAGAAGCAAAATTATTGCAGTGTTACTGGAAGAGGTATGGGATTTAAAACACAAGTGTAACAAATTCACACAGCAGTACACAATGATCACAAATGAATCACACAGTAAACTGCACCTAGATAAGAGAAATTTCAGCAGCAAAAATTTCTTGTTATAGCATGTGCTAAAAGTACCAGCAAGTAGGCAGAAATTGCAACATATGCATTGTATGCAGAACTAAGTTCAATTTTCAGTTTAGCAAAGTTAATCCACTGCCAGAAATAGATGAAAACACAATAACAAAGTGGAAATGTGATAACTGCAGAGACGAACTAAATACACCTGTTCTGCTAAAAAAACAGATACAAAGTTCTAAACAAAATAAGTGAAGAAAGTGCTTCAGAAAATGAAAGTTTACGGATATGTGATTCAGCTGCTTCTGTTCTGCAGAATACTTGAAAATGATGTCAAAATATACCAATATCACAGCAAAAAATCATGATTGCCTAGGGAATCTTACATCCCAGCTGATAGCCATGGACGTGGAATAGCCTCAAGTGGTAATGAAGAATCAATTAGGAAATCCATTAGTCTTGTCAAGCATGCGGCATCATTCTCTGAGACAATCAAGTATGTTCACACTAAAAAATTATCAAGTCATCTTCAAACGATTTTGTAGCTTTGTTTGGCAGCTCAAATAATGTATACAAAAATGAACATCCACAGATTTCACTGAATTAAAGAAGCACTTGGCTCACTTGTCACACACAAACATTCTCTTCATGAACATTCCACACCACTTTGATTTGATGCATTGGTCTTGTGTGAACAAGGAAATTAGTGCTGCTAATAAGTGTTTTTCAGGCATATTCAAACATTTCAAAAATATCTGTATTGTTGAAATTAGTAGCAAGGAAATTAGTGCTGCTAATGAGTGTTTTTCAGGCATATTCAAACAGTTCAGAAATATCTGTATTGTTGTTCTTAGTTGCATTGAGTAAGATTTCACACTTCACATGGATTTCACCTGAAAGGCCTAGGGAAGCAACTTGTGATACAGAAATTACTGGAAGAAATCAAGAGGCACAAACAAGCATCTGCAGTACCAACAGCAGTATCAGCTCCAGTGACATCACAAATACCACCAGTAGCAGCTGATACAACTGAAGCAGCAGCAGTAGCAGCACCACAACCACCACTAACAACAACAGAAGCAGGAACGCCAACAAGACCAACATTAGTAGCAGCAGAAGATTCAACAAAAATAGTAGATGCCACTAATGGCAACAAAACCAACAGCACTGGCAAAACCAACATCTACAGAAACAGCAGATCCAACATCAGCAGTACCAGCAGCATCAGTAAAAAAAGCAAAGACAGTTACTATCCAAAGAATCATATGTACATTGGCAACAAAAGCTGTTGTAGGAGCACAACACTACATAAGGAGGTGCCACAGGCAAGGTACATCTACTTCACTGAATCAGGATTTTTTATGGTTTCAAACCAAGAAAAAATTATGACAAATCAGCCTGAAAACTTGCAGATAAATGACAAACATCAGGAAAAAACCAGCACACTGCCACGAAATGACAAAAGCAAAAATACTTGCAAAATGTTCAGGATAAAGTGCCAAATTATACAGTACTTCAAAACAAAGTGTTAGATTTAGAAATAGATTTAGATAATTTTTTTGATGTCTCAGAATTTGTTTATCTGAACACAGGTGCAAGGAAAATAAATGAAGTCTTATAAGCAAATTTAAATTAGCATCTCATAACTGCTACACTGTATATAAAAATGGTGGGGTATGCATTTATACAGAAACAGGATTACAGTTTAAAGTAAAAACAGAAGTGGACCATCTAAATACTGAGAAACATTTTGAATCATGTGCCACAGAGGTAAAAACTGAGGAGAAGAGTAAAAAACCAATTGTCATATCAATATATAGATCACCAGTGGGTGATTAAAACATATTTTTTAAAAAGCTGGGGGCAGCTTTAAGTGCTTTATATAATAATGAAGTAAAATTATTTTTAATGTGGGAATTAACATTAACATGTTAATTGAAAGTGAAGAGTAAAGACAGCTTCTGAATATCCGAAACAGCTTTCACATGAAACCGCTATTTACGAACCCCTGTAAAATAACAGAGTTTCCATCTTCCATGTAAGATAATATCATCACATACATGGAAAATTTTGTCACTCACACATAAAATGTAAAATCAGGTCTTTCAGATCACAACACACTCATCACATTGGTAAATTCTTCTATAATCAAAGTAATAACATATAACTGGGATTATAAAAGACACCTCCACACAAAAAATACATACTCTTATTCAGATGTTGACAAAGGAAACCTGGTAACAACAGCCGATACCTTAAACAACCCTTTTTTTAGGCGTTTTATGTCCCTATTATAAGCTTATAAAAATCATTGTCACATTAAGAAACAACAGCCAATGGATATCACCTGCTATCAGAATATCTAGTCAAACACTAAAACATCTTAATCAAATCAAAAAGGACAACAAAGATAAATACTTTGCAGACTATGTTAAGAAGTAGAACAACATTTATAGGAAGATGATTGAAAAAGCTAAAACAATGCACAATGACAAAGTAGTTTTAGGGTCAGCAAACGTATCAAAAGCAATATGGAATGTAGTAAAAAAAAAAGAAATAAAAAAAATATTAAAAGTCCAGAGGACATCGTTTTAAAAGATGATCATGATGTGTTAATCAGAAATCCTATCCTTGCAAATTACATTGATGACTAGTTCATGAATACTCCAGTCAAGCTGAGTAAAAATTGCCTTATGAATAGTGGCTCTCTGTTCCAAGAGATTAAATTGTCAATTCAATATTGCTATGTCCCACAAACAACCAAGAAGTTCTAAAAATAATAAAAACAATGAGAAATAAGATGTCTTCGGGGATTGACGAAGTACCTGGTTCAGTCCTAGTAAAATGTGCTAGTGTTATATCGTAACCACTCTCTCACGCCATAAATATATCATTATTGGTAGGAGTGTTTCCTCAAAGGTCAAAAATTTCAAAACTAAAACCACTGAACAAAAAGGACAATATATATGAAGGGTGGAATTGTAGCCCAGTAGCTTTGTTGTCTATATTTCCAAAATTAATAGAGACAGTCATGAAACACAGAATTCCAAATTTCCCTGAAAAATTCAATCTCTTGCCTGTAAACCAACACAATTTTCACAAAGGATTGAATACAGAGTCAGCTATTTCCCATTCCACTGGAAATGTTGCAATGTGGCTAGCCAGACACAACAGTACAATAGACATAAATTTGGATTTATTGAAGGCTTTTGATACTGTCCAACATGGTATCTTGCCAGACAAATTAGACCCACTGACGTATGAGGAGTTGCAAAAAAAATGGTTTCAGTCTTATCTCCATAATAGAAGACAGGTAGTAGAAATTACCTCAACCAACATTAAAAATCAAAGTATTGCTTACAGATCTGATTTTCAGACTGTACCAATTTTGGCACCATACAGAAGTGTTCTAGGACCTCTCTTATTTCTAATTTATGTAAATGACATCAAAGTTCCAATCAGTGGTACTCATGCAACCATGTTTGCTGATGATACAAATGCTGTTGCAACTGATGTAAACCAAGTATTGCCAACATCTGCCAGTAGAGTTTTAGAATATTTACAAAAATTGTTCAAAATATAAAACATCAAGAGAACTAATAAAACTTGTTCCATAGCTTGTATGAATGGCAGATAAAATATGTAACAATAAATAAGTACATCTAAAAATAAATGAAATAAAGGTGAAAATAAAAAAATGGTAGTAGATATGATTATTCCTTGTTACCAAATAAGAATATCATAAGCACCATACATATTATGAAATCAAGGTACAATATTAGGGCAGTAGACCCATATCAGATGGGAAAGGTGATGCTGTCACATTACTTTCTATTGTTTCATGTAAAATATACCAGAAATTACCTAAAAACCTTCTATTTCTTAAATCAGTTTGATCATAAAGCAAGTCATCAGGATGATTTTTAATGTAGTTGATTTCTGTTTCTTCAAAAATGCTGTTTGTAATTTTAGGCACTATGTTGTTCACCATATTTTTATTCTCACTTCAGTGTTGCCAAAGACAGAGGTACTACTTTTGGTCTGCCTAATATGTTTTTTAATCCTGTCACTGAATGCCCACCCAGCTATGCCAATATGCCACATTCTATTCTGTATACCCCTGGTCTTGTAAACTATTTTGTTCTGTCAATGCTGTGTCTGATTTTCTGACCAAATGTATTATCTGTGTGAAAAATGAGCCCTTTGTTGGTCTTCTTGAATACCTCTGCGATTTTAACCAAGACTGCACCTAAGTACGGTATTTTTGCAAACTTAGTCTTTAGGTGTGTAGCACTTTCTCTTTCTAGAGTAATTTCATCAGTTATATCTGCACTGTGTTTTAGATTTCCATTCAAATAGTTCAGTGATCATTTCTGCTGTGAAATAATTGTTAAGAGATACTCCTTATAAGATAGCTAATTCCTTTTCATTTCATTATTGCCTAGCGGTAGGTTGCTTGGAATATGTACAATAGAGTTAAAATAAGCTTTGTTATGGTGGACTTGATGGCAACAATCACAAGACACTGTGAAATCCATGGTGGTTAACTTAGGAAAGATCCTGAATTTGTATGGACTGTTGTTATTTGATACTTGGAGGCTTAGGCAACTTATACTAATGTTAACTTCTATTTCTTTCACAAATTTATTCTGAGATGCAAGCTGTTAAGATGGTCATGTATACAAGTAACAGATTCCTCAGACAGTACTGAAGTGTCATCTGCCATATTGTTTGTACTACCAACTTTTCTTAGCTGTTTGCTTGAAATCATCAAAAAAACATGTTTCCAATCAGTTTATGAAAATGTCTGTTAAAGTTTCTGTCAAACAGCTGCCCAATGTATTAGGCAGACAGAGGGCAGTACCACTACCTTCAGTGAACATTCAAGTGAGAATAAATGTATGCTGAGCAACACACATTCAGCCCTTACAATACTCCATACAGTGCCTAAAATTGGAATTATGAACATCCTTGAATAAATAGATTTTTACAACTACATTAAAAATCATCCTGATCATTTGCTTAATGATTAAACTGATTTAAGAAACAAAAGATTTTAAAATAATTTCCAGTCTTTTTTACACGCAAATGATAGAAAATAATGTGGCGTAAGGCCACATTACTCTTCGCATCTGATGTGGGTTTACTGTCCTAACATTTTGTACAGAAATGTGTGTATCTTGATTTCATAATATGTATGGTGCTTATGATGTTTTTATTTGGCAACAAGGAATAATTGTATCTACTACCACTTTTTATTTTCATCTTTATGTCACCTATTTTTAGATACACTTATTTTTTGTGATGTATTTTACCAGCTCTTCATAAATGCTATGTAACAAGTTTTGTAAGTGCTCCTGATGTTTTCTGTTGTGTCACAATTTTTATACATAATAATGAGAACATTAGACGATTAGATGGGTAGATCACATAACTAATGAGGAGGTACTGAACAGAATTGGGGAGAAGAGAAATTTGTGGCACAACTTGACTAGAAGAAGGGATCAGTTGGTAGGACATGTTTTGAGGCATCAAGGGATCACCAATTTAGTATTGGAGGGCAGTATGGAGGGTAAAAATCGTAGAGAGAGACCAAGAGATGAATACACTGAGCAGATTCAGAAGGACGTAGGTTACAGTAGGTACTGGGAGATGAAGAAGCTTGCACAGGATAGAGTAGCATGGAGAGCTGCATCAAGCCAGTCTCTGGACTGAAGACCACCACAACAACAAGAACAACAATAACAACAACAACAATAATGAGAGAGAATTAAGTGCACTCCCATACATTTTATTTTTGTAAATTAATTTTAACCTCTTTACTTCAGGTTACTTTTACAATGTTTCTTGTTTTATCTATTCTATTTTAACACTGCATCATATTATTGTAATAATTGATTTTTACATTTTTATCAATATCATTTAAGCACTTTGGAATTTATTTTTATATGTACACACATTTTTACATAACTACAGTCCCCATATTAGGGCTTGGTAAAAAGTCATATCCTGTATTCAAGAGGTAGCATCTTGTGATGTGTTGTATCAGTTGGTTGTGTTGCACTGTTAGCATATGCATTTGCGGGCATTTTGTACCCACTGTGTTTTTTACACACACAAAGTAATAAGTAAGATTACTGTTGCCACGTTCTCTATGAGTACCCAAGCAAGTGTGCGACCTTTTGAATGAACAGCATATGTATTTTTATGCTATTCTGTTATCAATAAGTTTTCCTATCCTGTCCCCTCATTCCTTACGATTATATCATCATATTGTCAACAGATGTAAAAATATGTTTTGCTATGAAGCTTACAATTGCTTTGGTAAGTGTACAGATAGTCTGACTTCTGAATATATTTTTGCTCCAATGGCCTTAGTTTACATGTAAGCAGTATCTTAGAACATTGATTTGTAACAACTGATGTGAAGGATGTTAACAATGGTAACAGTTCATGTAATTCATGTCATTTGGTGATATACAGAGCTTCACATTCATTTGATGTTACAGTAACATTGGACAGGTTACAGTAACATCAAATGAATGTGAAGCTCTGTATATCATGAAATGACATGAATTACATGAACTGTTACCACTGTTAACATCCTTCACATCAGTTGTTACAAATCAATGTTCTAACATACTGCTTACATGTGAACTAAGGCCACTGGAGCAAAAATATATTCAGAAGAAGTCAGACTATCTGTACACACACACACACACACACACACACACACACACACACACACTGTGCATGATGGGAGTGGTGGTGGTGACTGGATGGGGATAAGAAGAAGGTTGGGATGGGGAGCTGGGGGGGGGGGGGGGGGGGATAGTAGGGTAGTAGGGTAGGGGTGGGCGACAGTGGAGTACTGCTGGGGAGTGCTCAGAGACAAAGGGGGAGTGCTCAGAGACAAGGAAAAGAGAGGGTAGGGCAGCTATGTGCAGTCAGGAGGTTAGACAAAGGGCCGGGGAGAGGTGGGTGGGGGAGGGAGGTAGCGGAAAAGGAGAAGTAAAAATATTGGGTGCAATGGTGGAATGGAATGAGGGCTGTGTAGTGCTGTAATGGTAACAGGGAAGGGCTGGATGGTCGAGACCAGAAGAGTTATGGGTATGTAGGGTATATTGCAGAGAAAGTTTCCACCTGCACAATCCAAAAAAGCTGGTGTTGGTGGGAAGGATCCATATGGCACAGGCTGTGAATAGTCATTGAGAAGAAGGATGTCATGCTGGGTGGCAGCTTGCTCAACAACAGTGGTCCACTTGTTTCTTGGCCACAGTTTGTTGACGGCCAGTTATGCAGACTGACAGCTTGTTGGTTGTTGTGCTCACGTAGGATGCAGCACAGTGGTGTAGATCACATGACTGTTTTCACAGATAGCCTTGCCTTTGATGGGATAGGTGATATATGTGACCCAACTGAGTAGGTGGTGGTGGGATGATGTATGGGACAGGTCTCGCATCTCTGTCTATTACAGTGATATGTTCCACGAGGTAAGGGCTTGGGAGCAGGGGTTGTTTAGGTATTGACGGGTATATTTTGTAGGTTTGGTGGATGGGGACTATCACTGTGGGAAGTGTGGGAAGGATAGTGGAAGGACATTTCTCATTTATGGGCATGACAAAAGGTAGTTGCAACCCTGGCAGAGAATGTAATTCAGTTGCTCCAGTCCTGGGTGGTACTGAGTAACAAGGGGAATGCTCCTTTGTGCCTGATGGTGAGACTTTGGGAGGTGGTGGGAGACTGGAAAGATATGGCATTGGAGATTTGTTTTTGTACAAGGTTGGGAGGATAATTACGGTCTGTGAAGGTTTCAGTGAGACCCTCGTTATATTTCGAGAGGAACCGCTTGTCACTGCAGATGCGATAACCATGGGTGGCAAGGCTGTATAGAAGGTACTTATTGGTATGGAAAGGGTGACAGCTGTTGAAGTGGAGGTATTGCTGGTGGTTAGTAGTACTGTAGTACTGAACTGTAAAATTTTAATTTCTATATTTGGTTCGAGCACATTCTAGAAGTATCCACAAATGCGAAGAATCATTGTACTGGAATGTTCTTTAACTGTATATGTACCATATGTGTTCCGGGCAGAGGCAGTTCGCTCTGTGCTCTTGTATGTGCAAGTGCTGAATGAGTCATTCCATGTCAAATCAACACACTTTAAATAAAAATTTTACCTCACCCTCTTAGATTTTACTGAAAGTTGGTATACTTATAGTATTGGGCACTGAAACTAAGAAAAATCCCAATTTCTATTTTTTACCTCAAACCATTCCTGAAATATGGTCATGTTAACTCTTTAAAAACCAGCCAAAAATGTGTGAACGGACTTTTTTTAAATTGCCCTAGGAGCTGCCCTAATTGAGCTAGAGAACTGGGAAAGGTGTCATTTTGCAGCATTTTTCATGCTCTTTCCAGTGATATACAAAAAACATAGCTTCTAATTAATAACTTTTTTCAAAATGGTAATTAATATTTTGATTTAATTTTTTTTACAAAAAATACATAATTGAAAATTTTCAAAATATTTCCATAACTACTTCGTACTATTGTAAATCATATGGCAAAATATAAATGTGGGATGATGATGGGTTCATTGTTAAAAAAAAATTATTCCAGACTCTTGTTTTTCACTAATGGCCCTAGTTTGACCAAACTGACCTTTAAGGTAGTATGTCAGTAGAGGACCGTATACATAGGGCTTGATGTCTGTACAATAATTCAGAGACTGGAGCCATTGTTGAGATGATGTAGTCTGCATTGTTACCTCCTAAGGCTTTGTGTGCCTACAGCATTATTGTGCACTGTTGTTGCCTCTGTGTTGACCAGTCTGTATCTATTATATTTAATAGTTCATTTTCAAGTGAATCTATACATTGAAGGACAGTTTATAAGTGGTTTTTGTGTAAATATGGAACCAAGTAAAAAGTGCAGTGCTGTAAGAGTGCAGTGTTGTAATCCATTAAAGAAGTCAAATAATTTTATTAGAGATAGAAAAAAACTGCGAAATGTCACAACATGGATGCCCAAATTATTTCCTCAAATACCAAGTGGTGCCAAGATTTGTGATAAATGTTGGAATGATGTAACCAAATTGAAAAATACACCAGAGCCCATCAGTGATGAAAGTGTTGAAGAAGAATCTTCTGGATCAGAGACAATCATCCGAGACCAAGACCCTGACTTCACTCCAACTTCAGTAGCTGTTAAAACATTTAACACAACACTTCAAGAACTAGGTGAGCCCCCAACTGACAAGAGAAAACTAACATCTAGGCATTACGCCAAATCAAAAGTGAAGAAAATCTCATCAATGACACGTAAACTTTTTGTTGCTCCTGAAAATTCTTCGTCAGATACTGATACTGATGAATCCGTTCTTCAAAATCTTAAAAGAAACTTTAACAATTCTGTAAGTAGAGCAAAATAACTAATGATTCTTACAAGTTTACCTGAAAAGTGGAGTGTCAGGAAAATAATGAGGGAATTTAATGCTCCTAATTACATTGTTCGACAGTACAAAAAAATTTTGAAAGAGAAATGAGTCATGGAAGGTCCAAACCCAAAACCAAGGAAGTGTTTACAAACAGAAACTGTCAAAACTGTACATTCATTTTATGAAAATGATGAAGTTAGCAGGGCAATGCCAAGTATTAAAGATTGTGTGACAATTACAGAAACAAGTGGAAATAAAACAAAAATATCAAAAAGACTTATTTTGTGTAACCTTAAAGAAGCTTACAAGCATTTTAAAGACAAATTTCCCAACATAAAAATACGTTTCTCTAAATTTGCTGAGTTGAGACCAAAAAATTGTGTATTAGCTGGCCGGAGTGGCACACACACTGTCTGCGTGTGCACAACTCACCAAAACAAAAAATTAATGATAGAAAATGCCAAACTAAATACAGTAACAAACAGCAGCTTAAACAATTATAAGCAGTGCATTGCAAAAATGCTTTGCAACCCATCATCAGTTGATTGCAACATGGGAAACTGTGAATACTGCCCAGGAGAAACTGTCATATGTAAAATTTTAAAAGGCTCTTTCCACGAAAACTTAATTGAACAAGTTCAGTTTCGACAGTGGATGTCAGTTGACCGATTTAATCTGGAAATTGTTCAGAAAACTTCTGAAGAATTCATAGATTTATTCTGTAGTAAGATGTCGACTTTGATTCAGCATGACTTCATTGCCAAGCAACAATGAACATTCCTTAACTCCATAAGAGAAAACCTTATGGAATCTGAATTTGATGTCGTATGTGATTTTTCAGAAAATTATAGTATAGTTCTACAGGATGAAGCTCAGAGTTTCCACTGGACAAGACAACAGATTACCATTCATCCTTTTGTTATATATTACAAACAGGAAGACAAAATTGAGCATATGAGCTTTGTCATTGTTTCTGATTGCCTGGAGCACAATACAACTGCGGTTTACACCTCTCAAAAGAAGCTAATTTCGTATCTAACAAATAAATTCCAAAAGATTCCAAAAAAGATAATACTATTATTCTGACGGTTCTGCCGCTCAGCATAAAAATAAGAAAAACTTCCTGAACCTTTGCCTTCATGAGGAAGTCTTCAACATAAACACTGAGTGGCATTTTTCAGCCACAGCACATGGGAAAGGGCCTTTTGATGGAGTAGGGGGTTCAGTAAAGAGACTGGCAGCTCGTGCAAGTTTGCCAAGGCCATACCAAAATCAGATCCAAACCGCACGAGACCTATTCGAGTGGTCAGTATATAATATCACAAATGTTGATTTTGCATATTCCACTCAAGAAGACTACGCTGCTTCAGAAATATTCTTAAAAAGCCAACTTGAAGATGCATTGACAATCAAAGGAACACAGCAATTTCACGCTTTCATTCCCAACACTACATAAAAATTAATAGTCAAATACTTCTCAGGTGATATGCAGAGTTGGGAGAGGGAAGTAACTACATCACCAGACAAACTGAAGTTACAAGATGTATCAGGCTATGTCACCACTGTATATGGCAGAAACTGGTGGCTTGGGCACATTTTAGAAAAAAACAAAGAACTTGATGAAGTGAAAATAACTTTTCTTCATCCATGTGGACCAGCTAAGTCATTCTCTTATCCTGCACATGCAGATGTCCTGTGGGTGTCAGTTGTGGATGTTCTCACAAAAGTGAATCCATTTACTCCGACAGGGAGAACATACATTCTTAATGAAAGTGATGTAAACCAAATCCAGTCAGCTTTATTAAAATGTAATATGTGAAGTTCCAAGACAATTTATTGGGAAACTGCTTTCAAATCAAAACTTAATTTTTGTCTCAGGTTAGTGTTAATGTATATTTTATAGAAAGTTGTTTCAAAATTATTGTTAGTACCTATTGTGTTAAATTTAGCTATGTACAGATACCTGTTACTCAAAGACAAGCATTATGTATTTAATTTGTTTAATAGTTCCATTTCAAACATCATGGACCAGAACTATTATGTAAATACTTGTACTTATTCATACTTTATTTCAGTTTGTAGTTAAATGCTCAATTTCTTGTTTTTGTTATATCGGTTAATATACTGTTAGTGAAGTTGTATGAAATTAAAATAAGCAATCAACTTAATTATAAAATATGCTGATTAGTTTTGGTTTAATAAGGTGATGTTTTGATATTTCTAATACTTCTTTTACTTACCTTTCAGTATATTTTAAAGAAATTCCGGTTTGTTAAAGGTCAATTTGGTCAAACTAGGGCCGTTAGTGAAAAACAAGAGTCCGGAATATTTTTTTTTAACAATGAACTCATCATCATCCCAGATTTACATTTTACCACGTGATTTACAATAGTATGAAGTAGTCATGGAAATATTTTGAAAATTTTCAAATATGTACTTTTTGTAAAAAAATTAAATCAAAATATTAATTACCATTTTGAAAAAAGTTATTAATTAGAAGCTATATTTTGTTGTATATCCTTGGAAAGAGCATGCAAAATGCTGCAAAATGACACCTTTCCCAGTTCTCTAGCTCAATTAGGGCAGCTCCTAGGACAATTTAAAAAAAAGTCCGTTCATACATTTTTGGCTGTTTTTTGAAAAGTTTACATAGCCATATTTCAGGAATGGCTTGAGATAAAAAACTGAAATTTGGTATTTTTCTTAGTCTCAGTGCCCACTATAAGTATACCAACTTTCAGCAAAATCTGAGAGGGTGAGGTAAAATAGGTGTGTTGATTTGGCATGGAATGACTCGAATAAACCTTCGTTAAGTGAAGTTAGTGTTTGTCATTCATCTAATTACACCTTCTTCTACGTGACAATATTGCAGTTTAACTACTGTGCCATCAGATTCAACACACTGCTGCATTCCTAGAGGATGTTTTCATCAGCATATCCTTCTCCCACCAGTCAAGCTGGAGTTGTTTGCTACAGATATATAACATTTTCCTAAAAGTTTTCTCATTTACAATTGATTTCAAATAGTTTTCCAGACTTTATATTGAAAACATATCTGCTTTGGACACTTAAAATACAACACTTCATTTTCCTCTGATTAATACTTCTGTTTCAAAATAAGAAAACATTGTATCTCATCATTAGCATTATCTGCTTCACTCAAAACATTGACTTCTACACAATCAATACATGAATTAATCACATCATGATCTACAGGGTGGTCCATCTGAAGTTTCAGATGAGATTATCTTGAAACCTATATATTGAGTAAAAATAGTGGGTAAGACAAGTTTGTAAGCTCAAAGGGGGACATCAAATGATACTACACTTGACCTCCAGCCCCCACCCCCTTGGGTGGGGTGGGGGCAACATTTAAATCTTAAATGGAAACACCCATTTTTTATTGCAGATTTGGATTCTCCATAAAAAAGTAATCAAGTTTTGTCTAAAACATTTTTTCAAACCATTGACATATGGCACTGAAATCAAGAAAAAAGTAGAATTGGGGAAGAACTCTTATTTATTTAGAATGATCCGAGAAGGACACATCAAATCGATACAAAATGTGCACCAATTCTTTTGTTACACCAAATTAAGCTATTTTTTTTTACAATAAACCCACCACAGATTTTGACGGAGGGAGGCCGAATGGTGTTAAAATCTCATTAGGGAACTCTTCACAACTGTATTATTCACCCAACTGTGGCCAAACTGTGAGCTATGGCTCAGTATAAAGGTCGGTGCAATGCCATCAGACGTCACGTCACTTTCAGATTGTGAATCGTAAACATCAACTGAAGACAGTAAATTATTATTTAGTGAAACATGGCTCACTATCCTCCTACAGAGATTGTTGATATGATGTTAATTTTAGGTGAATGCCATAACAACTACGCTGCAGCTGCGCAATTGTATGCGGATCATTTCCAAAACAGACGACATCCAAGTGAAAACTTTATTCCAAATTGCACTCAACAAGCTTGAAAAGGATACATGCACCATCCACCTTGTCATCACAAATACAATGAAAATGATGCTCATACCCTTACCGTTCTTGCCTGTGTTCAACTGGATCCCGAAATGAGTAGTCATGCGATTCAGAGACAAACTGGAATACTGAAATCAACTGTTTTGAGGATTTTGAAGGCTCATAAATATCATGTGTATCATATCACACTGACAAAAGCATTAACGCCGAAAGATATGCAAATACGCATGCATTTCTGCCAATGGGCCTTGGAAATGATAAGAGGTGACAATGATTTTTTTTAGATACATTATGTTCACTGATGAAGCCACATTCAAAGACAATGGCGAATTAGATTGGCATGATTGTCATTATGGGTCCTCTGTCAATCCACACTGGGACAGACCCATTGTCAATCAACACAAATGGTCGTTAATGGTGTGGAATTTTAAAATATTACTCGATAGGACCATATTTTTTTGACCGAAATGTTACTGGGGAATCTTATTTACAACTTCTCCCCGATGATTTATTGGAGCTAATGGAAGATGTTGAATTAGAAACTAGGCAGCGAATGTTGCTCCCCATTATGATAAAAATGTGTGGAACATTTTAAATTTACAGTACCCTGGTCAGTGGATAAAACACGGCAGACCAATTCAGTGGCCTCCACATTCACCAGACCTAACATCTACTGATTTTTTCTTGTGGGGTCATTTAAAAAAATATTGTTTATGAAAGACAGCCCACAACCCGAAACGATATGGAGCAACACATTCGAAGAGTGTGTGCAACCATACCACAGGATGTGCTTCTCAGAACTGTGGACAACTTTCACAGACGATTTACTTTATGCATTGAAGCAAATGGGGATAATTTTGAACAACTCCTTCATGGCTAATTTCATTAATTAAGCACCCCAAATTGTGAGAGGAAAGGGGAATAACACTATTGAAGCACCCCAATATGTGAGAGGCAAGGGGCTCACACTAATGCAGCACCCCATGGGAATATCATTCTACTATGTCCATGTCATTGTTCCTAGGTGACACTTAACGCAGGATACAGTACATTTTGTACAAAAACAGCTTAATTTGGTGTAACAAAAGTATTGGTGATCATTTTGTATCAATTTGATGCGTCCTTCTCAGATCATTCTAAATAAATAGAGTTCTTCCCCAATTATAATTTTTCTCGATTTCAGCACCATCTGTCAGTGGTTTAAAAAAACGTTTTAGACAAAACTTGATTACTTTTTTATGGAGGATATGAATCTGCAATAAAAATTTAAAAGCTGCCCCCCGCCCCACCCAAGGGGGCGGGGGCTGGAGGTCACGTGTAGTCCCCCTTTGAGCTTACAAACTTGTCTTACCCACTATTTTTACCCGGTATATAGTTTTCAAGATAACCTCATCCGAAACTTCAGATGGACCACCCTGTATGTTATCTTCACTGGGTACATCAAGGCTTTCAACTTTAACTAAGCACTTTTCTCAACTTCTAAACCAGATTCCACTCAAGCATTTTATTACACTCCTACTCACAAAATAGTCAAAAATTAAGTACAAATTTCAGTTCAAAAATATTAATTACACACAGTATTGACATCTTAATAGGATAGTTCTTGCAAAATCATAAATAGAATTTTAGAGTAAGAAAACATCACTAAAATGCTTTGTTACTTATGTGGTTGAATCAGAGGTGTCAAAGTTTGTTGAACATCACTGCAAAAGTCCTGAGGTGAATATTTCTAAACTTTTCATACCCTTACCTGGTTGCGAGGATTTTGTTTAATTGAAAAGTCTCAAAATAATTCATCTTGTCATTTACTCATACATATCAAACTGAACTCAACAGCTCTTCTAATGGTTTACATTACTATTATTGTAATAAAAAAGACACTAATTAACAATCCCTTGCAGTCACAGCTACCGTCTCTTATATAACTTTTTAACAACGTAAAAGCACTTGATTATCAGTAGAAATGTTATTTAAGTGACTTAATAATGGATAATAATCAGTACTAAAACATTTAAGCATCACTAGGAGCACAGCTGAAAACACAAATATTTCTTCCATAATTAGTTTTATTAAATGTAGAGTCTCTCAGCATTAAACATTACATAATGAGTATTCTTAACTATCAATACCACAATATTCAAATTTTAACTAGAATTAAATAAATATTTCATTTGTCTACAATCATGGTAGTTCTCTTTGCTAAACCTAATTAACCTCTACAAAACATGCCACCACATTTTTTACTTAAAACTAGTAACTGACACATTTACTTCACTAATAATAAGACTTGAACAAAATTCTATTAAAATATTTTCTATATTGTATCAAATATTGTTAAATGATTGATATATAACCACTTTTGTGGTGCACTAACCACACAAGGGGAGTGCTATTAGGTAGTGTCTCTGGAAAAAAGTGGCAAGTACCCAAAAAGACTGAGTGGATGATTCCTAAGTGTATACAAAACTGCAAAGACAAACCACGAGAAATTCAAACACAATGCCAAGAATTGTCAGCAGGGTATGAACAAAAGCTAAATAGCAAACTAGAGGAAGCAGCCTAGAACAAGTATCACTGTGTTCAAATAGTAATGTCACCAACTGGAAAGCTTTAGATACATCAACACAATTGCCTGAGAAATGCTCCTGCACCTCCCTCATTGCAGAACACTTACACCAACATCAACATAAAATAACCAGCAGAGACACAGACCTGAAAATCATAAGCATAAACAAGAACAAAAACACCACCTCACCTTACAAGAAAACTACCACATTCAAAAAACCATCACAGAAAAAAAACAACTCATCAATTAAATATACACATATAACCACAGGATCCATTTACTACTACCATCTCCTCCCTGATTCTGTCCAATAATCACAATCCATACCCCCCCCCCCCCTTTCTAAAAAAACACCACCTTACAGTCACACACACACACACACACACACACACAGACATAAAAACTGTAATACTGTGCAAAGTAAGAAACACACAACTTCAGTTTACAAAGGGTAAGTGTAAATAACACAAATGCTGTGCAAGAAATACTGCAGAATGGCAACAACTGCCAAGTGCATATGTAAAATGAAGTCTTTCAACATCAACCGCTGCTGACAAGGAGAGAAGAAGCAGTGATTTGGAAAATATGTAAAGAAACACTGTAAGTAACTTGCACTCCAACTTTATAAATAAAATGCTGTTTTTAATCTAAAACAACCAAAACAGTACAAACTTATGTAGTCCGAGAGATGGCACCACCGGTGCATATCAAAGTCATGTTTAATTAGTAGCATCTTTGGAAAGAATTCACACCAAGTTTCAGCCATTTCTTTGTGTTTGGCATTCGTGTGAATCAAGGAAGTTGAGTGATTGTCAAAAAATGGACGAAAAAGAATTTGGTGTGGTGATTAAACATTACTTTATGAAAATCAAAATGCCTCAGGGGACTAAAGAGAAGCTTGATAAATATTACACTGACTCTGCACCTTCGATTAGAACAGTTTATAAGTGGTTTCAAAATTTTTGGAGTGGCCATATGGGCACAAGTGATGCTGAACACTGGACGCCCTGTGGAGGTTACGACTCCAGAAATTATTGATAAAATCCATGATATGATGATGGATGACAGAAGAGTTAAAGTGCATGAGATTGCTAGTGCTGTGGGCATCTCAAATGAATGGGTACATAATATTTTGCATCAAAATTTCGACACGAGACAGCTATCCGCAAGATGGGTTTCGCGATTGCTCGCGCTTGACCAAAAACGGAATAATGTGAAGTGTTGCAAGGATGGTTTGCAGCTGTTCAGGAAGAATCCGCAGGACTTTAAGCATCGTTTCATCACAGTGGATGAAACATGGATACATTACTATACTCCTGAGGAGACCAAACAACAATCCGAACAATGGGTTACCAAGCGAGAATCTACCAAAAAAGGAGAAGACCATTCCTCCAGCCGGAAAGGTTATGGCAACTGTCTTTTGGGATTCATGAGGGATAATCCTCATCGACTATCTGGAAAAGGGTAAAACTATTACAGGTGCATATTATTCATCGTTATTAGATCGTCTGAAAACCGAGCTGCATAAAAATGCCAGCGATTCGACCACAAAAAAGTCCTTTTCCATCACAACAATGCACCAGCACACACTTCAGCAATTATGGTCGCAAAATTAATGGAAATAGGATTCCAACTCATTTCACATCCTCCCTATTCTCCAGACTTGGCTCCCTCGGACAACTATTTGTTCCACAATTTGAAGAAATGGCTGGCGGGACAAAAATTTTATTCAAACGAGGAGGTGATTGCAGCAACTAGTGGCTATTCTGCTGACTTGAACAATTCCTATTATTCAGAAGGGATCAACAAATTAGAACAGTGCTGGACGAAGTGTATAAGTCTAAAAGGAGACAATGTCGAAAAATAAAAAAGGTTTACCCCAAACACGTAAGTAGTTTTTCTTTTTGCACAGACTTTTCAAATGCCCCTCACATATGATGTACCATAACTTAATAGTCACAGGGGACTGGAATTCGATAATAAAAAAAGTGAGACAAGGAAAAATAGTAGGTGAATAAGGACCGGGTGCAAGGAATGGATGAGGACGCCACCTGGTAGAAATTTGCACAGAGCATAACTTAATCATAGCTAACATTTGGCTTAAGAATCATGAAAGAAGGTCATATATGTCGAAGAGGCCTGGAGACACTGGAATGTTTCAGATAGATGATATAATGGTAAGACAGAGATTTAGGAACAAAGTTTTAAAATGTAAGACATTTCTAGGGCCAGATGTGGACTCTGACCTTAATTTATTGATTATGAATAAATTTTCATAGAGCATAACTTAATCATAGCCAACATTTGGTTTAAGAATCATTAAAGAAGAAGCTGCAAAAAGGTAGGAATTTAAGGAGATGGGACCTGAATAAACTGAAGAACCAGAGGCTGTAGAGATTTTCAGAGAGAGCATCAGGGAACGGTTGACAAGTACAGGAGAAAGAAATGCAGTAGAACAAGAATGGGTAGCTTTGAGAGATGAAATAGTGAAGGTAGCAGAGAATCAAGTATGTAAAAGGAGGAGAGCTAGCAGAAATCCTTGGATAACAGAAGAGATACTGAATTTAACTGATGAAAGGAGAAAATATAAAAATGCAGAACATGAAGCAGGCAAACAGAAATACAAACGTCTCAAAAATGAGATCGACAGAAAGTGCAAAATGGCTAAGTGAAGATGGCTAGAGGACAAGTGTAAGGATGTAGAGGCATATATCACTATGGTTAAGATAGATACTGCCTACAGGAAAATTGAAGAGGCCTTTGGAGAAAAGAGAACCACTTGTATGAATATCAAGAGCTCAGATGGAAACCCAGTTCTAAGCAAAGAACGGAAAGTAGAAAGGTGGAAGGTGTATATAGAGGGTCTATACTAGAGGGGTGTACTTGAGGGCAATATTATGGAAATGGAAGAGGATGTAGATGAAGATAAAACGGGAGATATGATACTGAGTGAAGAATTTAACAGAGCACTGAAAGACCTAAGTTGAAAAAAGGCCCTGGGAGTAGACAAGATTCCATTAGAATTACTGATAGCCTTGAGAGAGCCAACCATGACAAAACTCTTCCATCTGGTGAGCAAGATGTATGAGACAGGTGAAATACCCTCAGACTTCAAGAAGAATATAATAAATCCAGTTCCGAACAAAGCAGGTGTTGATCAGTGTGAAAAATACCAAACTGTCAGTTAAATAAGTAACAGTTGCAAAATACTAACATGGATTCTTTACAGATGAATGGAAAAACCGGTAGAAGCTGACCTTGGGAAGGATCAGTTTGTCTTACGTAGAAATGTTGGAACAAATGAGGCAGTACTGACAATATGCATTATCTTAGCTGACAGGCTAAGGAGAGACAAACCTACATTGATAGCATTTGTAGACTTAGAGAAAGCTTTTGACAATGTTGACTGGAATACTCTATTTCAAATTCTGAAGGCGTCAGGGAGCAAAAGGCTATTTACAATTTGGGCAGAAAACAGATGGCAATTATAAGAGTCAAGGGACACGAAAGGGAAGCACTGATTGAGAAGGGAGTGAGACAGGGTTGCAGCCTATTCCCGATGTTATTCAATCTGTGTATAGA
Organism: Schistocerca serialis cubense; assembly: GCF_023864345.2. Lineage (NCBI taxonomy): Eukaryota > Metazoa > Arthropoda > Insecta > Orthoptera > Acrididae > Schistocerca > Schistocerca serialis. The sequence goes on along the minus strand of NC_064638.1, from coordinate 430,907,125 downwards.
GTAAGCACTAAAGGAAACAAAGAAAAATTTGGAGTAGGAATTAAAATCCATGGAGAAGAAATAAAAACTTTGAGGTTTGCCGACGACATTTGTAATTCTGTCAGAGACAGCTAAGGACCTGGAAGAGCAGCTGAATGGAATGGACAGTGTCTTGAAAGGAGGATATAATATGAACATCAACAAAAGCAAAACAAGGATAGGGGAATGTAGTCAAGTTAAATCAAACGATGCCGAGGAGAGAAAATTAGGAAATGAGACACTTAATGTAGTAAAGGAGTTTTGCTACTTGTGAAGCAAACTAACTGATGATTGTAGAAGTAGGGAAGATATAAAATGTAGACTGGCTATGGCAAGGAAAGTATTTCTGAAGGAGAGAAATTTATTAACATTGAGTATAGATTTAAGTGTCAGGAAGCCTTTTGTGAAAGTATTTGTATGGGGTGTATCCAGGTATGGAAGTGAAACATGGATGATAAATAGTTTAGACAAGAAGAGAACAGAAGCTTTCAAAATGTGGTGCTGCAGAAAAATGCTGAAGATTATATGGATAGATCACATAACTAATGAGGAGTTACTGAATAGAATTGGGGAGAAGAGGAATTTGTGGCACAACCTGACTAGAAGAAGGGATCGGTTGGTGTGACACATTCTGAGGCATCAAGGGATCATCAAATTAGCATTGGAGGGAAGTGTGGAGGGTAAAAATCATAGAGGGGAACCGAGAGATGAATACACTAAGCAGATTCAGAAGGATGTAGATTGCAGTAGTTATTCAGAGAAGAAGCAGCTTGCACAGGATAGAGTAGCATGGAGAGCTGCACAAAATCAGTCTCTGGACTGAAGACAACAACAACAACCATAGCTTTAGATATCGAATGCTGTAGGAGAGTGAATACTGAGCTGAACAGATCTTTATATGATGTACCATAGTTTTAGATGTCAAGTGTTATAGGAAAGTGAATACTGAGCTGAACAGATCTTTATACCATGTACCACAGCTGACTCGGGAACATAATAGCTAGTAGTACACACAGTTCACATAATATCATAAATATCCTCAAACAGTATTAATAATATTATGCATATTTAATTGGAGGCTGATTATCTGAGGTGACTTCAATACTGACTGATAGTTCTGACTAAGGACACAGATTAGTTAATGCCCACTGTTAGATTATTTCCTACAGTAATTTTCTCAAGAAGGGTTGAAAGTATGAATCTACACTCTGCAAACCACTGTGAAGTGCATAACAGAGGGTACTTCCCATTGTACCCCTTAAGGTTTCTTCGTGCATGCCATTCGTGTATGAAGTATGGGAAGAACGATTTCTTAAATGCCTCTGTGTGCACTGTAATTGGTCTAACATTTTCTTGGTCCCTATTGGAGTTATATGTGGGGGATATATTCCTATATTCCTCTCTTAACACAGTTCTTGAAAATTTTTGTGTGCCTTTTTTTGGAATAGTTTGCACTTATCTTCAAGTGTCTGCCACTTTAGGTTTTTCAATATCTCCTTGCCGCTCTCACACAGGTAGAACCATCTGTGGCCATATATGTTGCCCATATCTGTTTTGTTAAATATGCTCTCATAGTCGTACTTAGTACAGGTCCTAAGCACTTCAGCGATATTTTAAGATGGTTCATATGAGTGAGTTGTAAGTAATATCCTTTGTGGACTGATTGTATTTTCCCAACACTCCAGCAATTAATCAAGGTCTGGTACCTGCTCTACCTGTGACTGAGCGTATGTTATCATTCCATTTCATATTCCTACAAATTATTATGCCCAGGTGTTTGCATGAGTTGACTCACTGACACTGTAGTCATAGGATGCTACACGTTTTGGTTTTGTGATGTGTATAATTTTACACATATTGGCATTTAAATTGAGCTGCCATCACTGCAACACTTTGAAATCTTATCAACTGCTTTATCCATGGCTCTCAGGATGTTCAGATCAGAAAAACATGAGTTGTGTTTTGGACGATCAATGTTTTTGCGATTTGTACTGAAAGATGTGGAGGAGGTCACTCATCTGAGCTACCCCATTATGTTTTAGTTCAGAATAATTCTAACAGTCTTTAACATATGTCTATGAAAGACGCTGGGCAGTACTTTTGTGAATCACTTTTGCTACCCTGTCTGTAGACAGGTGTGATCTGTGCTTTCTTCCAATTACTGGGTGAGGACTTTTGTTTTTTTTTTTTTGGGGGGGGGGGGGGGGGGGGAGATTTGCAGTATTTTATGGTTCAAGAGGGGTTAATTCAGCCACAAATTCTGTACAGAATCTGACAGGGATTCCATCGGGTCATGTAGCATTGTTCAAGTTTCATGATGTCACCTATTTCTCAATGCCACTGGTACTAATATCTGTATCACTCATTTCTACAGTCGTGCAAAAATTAAACTGGGACATTTCTCCTAGAATTTCATAGTACAACCACCATGGCCAACTTATTCTTAGTTCCAAATACCTTCAGTGAATTAGATACAAAGTGACATTAAATAGATTACACGATCATGTTGGTCAAATGTCAAAAATGAAACATGTTGAGTAGTTAGATTCATATCATAAAAGCAAAACAGTATATAACAGAAACATAATCAATGATTTTGTCATTGTATCTAGAGAAAATTGGGAAGAGATTTACGGAGCAAAAAATGTAGGTGAAATGTTATATTCTTCATGGGTATGCAGCCGAATCTTCAAGCCAAACTGACAAAACATTTTGATGATCCAACTAGCCGCCATCTTCAGATTACATGGTGTTGTTGCTCCATCTTATTGAACTGATGACACACTGGAGTTGATGCCCCTTTATATTTATAGGGCAGCATAGAGATTCAGTTCAAGCACTAGGTGCCATGAGTGCTGAGAACCTATGAGAGATACAAGTAGCACTGCCAGTGGTGGAAGTAAGCAAAAAAAGGTATCACTGCTGTACCTACCTGACAAAATCTTCTACAGACTCAATGTTTTAACGAAGGGTCAGCGCAGTTTTTTACAAGTTGCTCAGAGTGTAGCCATTGTCCCTCTAAATAATATTATCAGTCAACCTAATTAGTACCTTGACTCAATCGTCAGAAGATTTTGATGACTAGGTATGGCAGTGAAACATCATTTTTGTTTGCCTTCACCCACAGTGACACTTCTGATATCCTTTGCAATGGGGATACCACTCATACCATTTGGTGCTTGTGCTCGAGTTCTGGTCCAGTGTGGCATCAGTTCAACAAGACTCGGCAACAACAGTGTCTGACCTGAAGATAATGGCCAGTTACACTGCTGAAATAATGATTTGATGGTTTCATTGCAAACCCAATAAGTGGATCACAAATTATTTCTCTATAAAAGCCTTTGAAGTCAGAGTGTTCATGAAATAATTTGCTATTTTCCACTAGAACAAATGAGGATAAATCGAAAAAAGCAGATACCAGGAATGTGTAACACAGGGTGTTAATGTTTCTAGAGCCAGGAAGGAAAACATCTATCCACTTCAGGAGATAAAGTGTGCCTTAGAGTTAGCTCCATATTGTAAGTACTGTGAAATTTTCCAGTCTGTTATCAAAAAATCAAAAAATATTTACCACATAAAAAAATAAAACACTAAAATGATAGAGAGAAAACAATCTGTAGTCTTATTAAGCAACAAACACATAAAAACAATGAGAAGAATGAAATTGAGTTCCCAGATTTAGCGTCCAAGAGTGATTTGGATTCCCCACCCAGCCTGAGTATTAATATCGGAGCAGGGGGAGATAATCGGGCTTCATACTCCATCTGAAGCTTGCTCCAGGGAGGGGTGTTGCCACAGCTGCAGATATATCAATTGGGCCCATCTGCTCATGGAAATATGCCAGTAAATATTGCGGCCCAACACTTGCCAGTCAATCTTGCTACTTCTTTGAATCAATAGCTACACGCCATTGATTAGCAGTGTGTTTGACCTTGCCTGTATCATGTTTTTGATTCGAGTTGCTCCCTGTTTGTGTATGCTTATGACAACTTTTTCAGCACTCTGAGCTTGTTTGTGGTTAGCCATTTATTTTGTGCACCCCCATCATGAATCTCAGAAACCGCCTGTCTGTTCCACTGGTATTTACAGTACCACTAGTGCAAGTGATCATATACTGTTTTCTACTTACACAGAGTAGGATAGAATATCCAAAAATAATTGTTGCAGAAAACATAACACACTGAAATCATTGATCACCAATTTCTGTGGTTAACTCTGCACAGTGACAACAAACATTGTAGTTACTAGCATCCAAATACAGACACATTCATTCAGCTGAAGCGTAATGGTAAATATTTTAGCTTTTTATGTTATACAGACAAGAAAGATAAATTTGCTAGATATAAACATCAAGGCATACAGTCATATAGAAAATAAAATTTCTCTCACCCCACCAATGCTGTTCTTGGTGAAATGTATCTTGCTGCATGGCCAAATCCAAGAGGAAACGCTGCACGACTGCCCTCTAGGACCCCAGCTACACTTGGAGGTAACTGATGTATTGCATTTGAATTGAGATTTATGGTTTCCAATACTGAGTTGACTATTCTGTTTGCTGACTCAGTTATTCTATCTCTTGGATACTGTTTCCACTGCAACAACAAATTGTAACAATTTATGAAGTTTAAGAAGACCATAGCACAATCCAATGGAAAGTGAGACATGCATAAATAGCAAGAAAAAATGTAATTGTATGAGATATAAAAACTTCATTCCATGCCACTGATGTTATGAAAAAAGGCCTCCAAGTCACACTATTTTACCAACAAACTTATTCTGGATATACGCCTGTTGTAGCATGGTTGTCTTACTTTAATATACTCAACTGCTGTTTGTGTAGTATTGTAATTTATCTTCACTCTAATAAGATAACATTTCTTAAAAAATTATCAACAATGTTCCTTAATGCAAGAGTTCTTCTCCAAATTTTCAGATAATTCTAAATATTGTCAATAGATCTAGCTAAATATTTGAAAATGAATGACATTAACTCTAAACTGCAAAATGAAATCGGAAGTATGTCTCAATTGCTAAGAAAATGAAACACTGGATTGGTTATCTGGTAGACTTAATTTTGGAAAAAAATAAAAACTTGAAACATACCTAGTAAAAAAGTAATGGAGTTGTGTGAGTGACACACACACACACACACACACACACACACACACACACACACACACACACACACACACAGAGAGAGAGAGAGAGAGAGAGAGAGAGAGAGAGAGAGTTGTGGGTGGGTGGGAGGAGTGGAGGGGGAGAGTACCCATGTGACTAACTATCTAGGAGAAAAAAAATATGCTGTGAACTATGAGGATGCTACTGCCCTTAAGAGGTGTGACTGTGAGTCTTGGAAGAATGACATGTAAAAATAAGTAAAGCTCTCAAACGTCTGGGGTGATATAGACTAGCACACATATGGCATACAATTCAGAAAAAGTCTAGGCTATACGCTACACACAATAGATATGCACTGTGGGTTGCAACCTCACCAGGAGATAACAGTCAACAGCTCACACTGACACAATCTGCCAAGCTGTTTATGTCTTAGTTTCTCACACAGCTCAGGCTCTTTACGGCATAGCCTCACACAGCCTTCATGCCATGAGGCAGCACCAACCTGGCTGCTAAGTGGCATGCCCATTATGGTACACAGCACTGCAGTTATGGACAGCGTTCTCCTCTGCAAGTTCAAGTGCCCACTCAACGCCACACTAGTATCCCTCCGCTGGAGGTGTTAAGGCTATCACCTGAATATGCTGCAGCCAGTGCACACTACAGGATTCATGCTGGTTGGTTGGAGTCGACTTTGCCCTCATTGTGAGGGCACAATGGTGGACTCCTGTCAGCTGCTGCCAGGTTCCACACTTTGCTGGACTACTTCATGTCGCCCCACCAGTGGCCACTGTTGACACACATCATTCTGGAGACACTCTTGTGCCACGAGCAGCTACCACTGATTGTGCCACCCTCTCATCAGCTGCTTACAACTGACATCCCAGAAGCACCATAGTCTTTGAGGACACACAACTCACCTTGCAGGATCCTATCACCAATCAGCTGTGGTATCTTTTTGCTCTGCTGCCTTCTACAGCTTCCAGACTTCCTCACTGTAGGCACAATCCAGACAATGTCAAGGATTGACTTGTCTGTTTGTAAGTAAATAGTGTGGACATTCAACCACAGAAATTGTATTTTGAGGCTGACTCTCTTGTGTGGAACACTCATAGTTCGCGTGGATTCTGAGTGCTCTTCACTCATCCACTGTACACTAAACTGGCAATGACGCTGTCCTTCACGTGTTTTCATGTTCCTTGATGTGCAGTAGAATGTTTTATTCTCCGGTTTTCATGTGGGTTTTTCAGACAAAATGGATCGCAAAGATTATGTTCAGTCCTTATTTGCAGTCTCTTCTTGTCTCTCATACATAGCAACATGGTTATACGGTTTCTGTAACTGTCTAAGTGGATTTGGCTGACTAGGTTTTAGTCAGTGCTTGTCTTGAAGTTAATGTGGACATCTTCCCAGTAGTGCTGGATGTTATCGCTTTTGGTGCACACTGGGTTTGCAGTTGCCCCTGTTACACTCGATTCAGTGCCACTGAGTTTCTGTTGCAGCAGCTCACCTGCTCAGCCACTACCACACCCCAGATGTGCCCACACCATCGCTCACTGTTACAGGACTTTTATGTCATTGTGGAGTCATGGCCGGCTTCCCCAATCTGGTTGGAACTGTACTTCATGGCCTCTGAAATCCATGAGGATTCTCATCATCAAGCATTTCTCCTCTTCTGGTCCAGTGCTTTAGCATATGCACTGAAGAGCCAAAAAGCTGGTACACCTGCCTAATATTGTGTAGGGCCCCTGTGAGCATGCATAAGTGCTACAACACGATGTGGCATGGACTTGTCTAATGTCAGAAGTAGTGTTGGAGGAAATTGACACCATGAATCCTGCAGGGCTATCCATAAATCTGTACGAGAATGAGTGCATGGAGATCTCTTCTGAATAGCATGTTGGAAGGCGTCCCAGATATGCTCAATAATGTTCATGTCTGTGGAGTTTGGTGGCCTGTGGAAGTGTTTAAACTCAGAAGAGTGTTCCTGGAGCCACTCTTAGCAATTCTGAATGTGTGGAGTGTTGTACTGTTCTGCTAGAATTGCCCAAGTCCACCAGAATGCACAATGGGCATAAATGGGTGCCAGTAATCAGACAGGATGCTGACGTACGTGTCACCTATCAGAGTCATATCTAGAAGTATCTGGGATCCCATATCACTCCAATTGCACATGCCCCACACGATTACAGAGCCTCCACCTGCTGACATGCAAGGTCCATGGATTAAGGAGGTTGTCTCCATACCCATACACATCCATCCTCTTGATACAATTTGAAACGAGACTCGTCCTACCAGGCAACATTTTTCCCGTCATCACTAGTCCAATGCCAGTGTTGACGGGCCCAGGTGAGGCGTAAAGCTTTGTCATGCAGTTATCAAGGGTACACAAGTGGGCCTTCAGCACCGAAAGCCCATATTGATGATGTCTCATTATGGTTCGCACACTGACACTTGTTGATGGCCCAGCATTGAAATCTGCAGCAATTTACAGAAGGGTTGCATTTCTGTCACATTGAATGATTCTCTTTCAGTCATCATTGGTCCTGTTCTTGCAGCATCTTTTTCAAACCACAGTGATGTTGGAGATTTGATGTTTTACCTGGTTTCTGATCACAGTACACTTGTGAAATGGCCGTATGGGAAAATCCCCACTTCAACGTATTTCGGAGATGCTGTGTCTCATTGCTCGTGTGCTGACTATAGCACCATGTTCAAACTCACTTAAATCTTAATAACCTGCCATTGTAGCAGCAGTAATCGATTTAACAATGTACCATATACTGCCTGTTTACATATCTCTGTATTTAAACACACAGTTTTTTTGGCGCTTCAGTGCAGTATCCTTCAGTCTCTTAACCCTACGGTCGACCTTTCATCCATTTCCTATGCACACATGTGGCACCTGCTCACAGGCTACTAGGCTGCCTTTTACAGATCTCTGCAGTACCCTCCATGTCCTCTGTCACCCCATGATACATCTCCACAGACTCAGACACCTGTCAGTGTATTAGTGTTGGCCTGGGCACCTGCCGAGATGCCTTCATCTCCACTGCCCCTGACACTGCTTGCCCCAAGTTCCTTCGTGGCTGCCTGTCACGGTGTTGGTGTTGGATCTGGTACCTGCAAAGATGTCTTCACGTCTCTCACCCCATCACTTCTTTCACAGCTGTTCCCATTGCTCCATTGATACTGGGCCAGATGACGGCAGAGATGCCTTCTCCTCTGACAGCTCAGACACTGACATGGGTTTTGATAAGTCTCTACTTGCCACTACTGTTGCCACTGTAACTGCAATTGACCCTATGGCCACCAACATGTTTCTCTCACTAATCATCATCTGCCTAGTTACTCCAGCCCTGTTGCCATGGCACCAGTCATGTTGCCAGCTCTTTCGTCATCAGCCCAGTCAATGCTGCCCCTGTCATGGCCAGTCATGTTGGCACTGAAACCAGCTCTCCTGCTGTCTGTCTGGTCACCACCTGTCCAATCATGGCCAGCCCTTTCACCACCAAAATTGGTCTTCTCGTCACTGGGTCTTTCGTCATCAGCCCGGCTGACACTGATATCAGCTCTTCCACCATCAGCCTGGTTGCTGTCATCCCTGTGCTGCCAGCCCCCTTGTCGCCAACTCTTTTGTTGTCAGTGCAGTCAGTGCCAGTCCTGTGGCAGTGAGCTCTGTTTCCATTGATGCCAGCTGTCTCATCACTGGTCGGGCTGCCCTACGCCCTGTAGTGGCCGGCACAAGTTCTGCTGCCACCATCCCTACCACCACCACCACCACCACCACCACCACCACCACCACCACCACTACCACCACACCACCACCACAGCCGAGTCCTGCTGCCGTGGCTGGCCCTGCAGCCAGTCTCACCACAACGGCTGGCCCTGCAGCAGTCTCACTGCTGCCTTAAGTCACCTATTCCTCAGGTTTACTCGGCTCCTTCCCATGCCTTGTCTCCTGTGGCTTTTGGACCCTTCTGTTTGTGGAGGTGACAGTGCTGCTCCTTCCAGTCATTGTACCAGCTGCGTGTTGCTCCTTTCTGTCTCTGTGCTTTGGGTTTTGCGTTCCTGGAAATTTCACCACAAACTCTTGATAATGCGAGGCCCTGCCCTGTCAATGTCTTCTGGCGATCAGACTCTTTCACCACACTGACTGTCCAGCTATGGTTTTTCAGGTCCCTGGTCAAGGCAGCCTTTTGCCAGCTGCATCGGAGATCTTGCTGGCCTGTCAGCATCATTGTTATCTCAGCAGGCTACTATTGACCGGGCATCACTCTTATTGGCATCACTCTCATTGTCCACTGCCACCTGCAGCCACTGCTGCCTGTTCTCCATTCCCAAGGCGAGCCTCCCAGTTGCAGCTGCTTTGCCCTCAAGCTAGCTGTGCCACTTCCCTTAAGGGGGGAGGGATATTGTATCCACCTAGGCTATACTGCTACATACAAGAGATGTTGATGCCTCTCCAGGAGGTAGCATGTGAACAGCTCACTTTGGCACAACTTGCTGATCTGTTTACATTCTAGCTTAGTATGGCTCGATATGCTTAAGTTGTATTCTCACACAGCTCCCTCGGTGTCACGCAGCATAAGTGTTGCAACTATAGCGGTACACAACACTGCAGTTGGGGGCACCACTTTCTACATCAGGTCACATGACCACTCAATGTCACACTCTACTGGAGGGTATTTAGACTGCTACCAGACCATGCTGCGCCCAATACAAACACAAAGCTTCATGCCAACTGCATCTTCAGCTAACTGACCTGAGTAATCCTCAGAATGAACATGAGAATGTGCCATTCTGACTACACTGGACTTCCATCGGCCACTCCCAGTTGCTACGGTTTGCTGAACTACCTCACGTTGTTCACTGGTGGCCACTCTCATTGAGCCATGCCTTTGACATCTACCAATGTCCAGCATCCCATGGACACAATTGCCCACAGGTAATTACCGTTGATTGACCCACACTATCATCAGCCACTGATGCTCAGAAGCACTTTAGTCTTCAACAACACACACATCACCTTGTGGGACCCTATTGCCAATCATCCATAGAACCCATCTGTTCTGCTGCCTACTGTGGCTTAAGGCCTTCCTTATTGTAGACAAATTCCAGGCAGCATCAAGGATTGACTTTCCTGTTTGTATTAAGTAGTGTGGACATTCAACCCCAGTAACTGCATTTTGAGTTTTGTTTCTTAGTTCATAATTAAGCGGTTGTTATTGCTACTCATGCATTTCACTTGTACACTTGTACACTTGTACACTACAGGGGTAATACATCACTAGGTCCACTGGGACTAGATGATGAAGATGGGAAGTGGAGTGATACATACAAAATTGAAACAATTGATATTAGTGTCAAATACACAGTTTTGGGGGGTATGATAGGCTGACTGGTGACATTTCACTAAATAGAAGTAAGGTTGGAGGGACTTGTAAAAATAATAAGAACAACTGACATTAGTGTTCCTCAACAGCTTTCAAGATGGATAAGCTCTGTACAGCTTCCTAGCAGGAAATACTCATGAATGAAATCATTGTCCATACCTTCATGTTCTGAGTAATCATTCATCCTTCCCTGTACGTGCACTGAATTTATGTAAGGAGGATGGCTAGTTTTGGAGAAGAGGGTTGTTATAATTTGTATACTGTACTTTCAATTTTAAATACATATAAATAAAATTACTTGCATTTTAAAGTACAAATAAAGTTAATTACTTTTCATATCTAACAGCAGAATAGGACAAATAAGATGCTGTGTAGTACTTGGTAATCAGTTACTACACAAATAAAAAATACAAAACAGACGTCATTAAACTGAATAAATATGGAAGAAAAGTATCTCTTACACGTACAAAAATGTGAACAGCTGTTGCAAGACTCAAATATACACATCACAGCAGAAAGTGAAGAATTTTGAGCTTTAAGAGCCACTGGCTTTGATACTACTGATTCACAGTTTGTCTTTTAAGGAAAAACATGTATCTGTATCAGATTTCTCTTACACAAAAATCCTAGGGTTTTGTGTTTGTGTGTGTGTGTGTGTGTGTGTGTGTGTGTTTGAGCTTATTTGTATTCAACAGAAAAGTTATCAGTGCCCCTACACACATTAAAAGAAACGAATGTGGATAAAATTATGAAAATGTTACCATACAATGAGGAGGAAACCTATAAAATGACACTCATGCACTCACTCCCACATCACTCAAACTGACCATACAATCAGTCAATCTCACATGTGCTAAGACAATGGAGCAAAAGTAAAGGTGCTATATATGAGACTGGAACACCAGTAAAACGACAAAGGAGCTAAAAGAAATGCACAGGGAAATGTCACTGGCTGACCACTTACAAAAAAAGTGGGTGAGCCAGTCACCCTGTTAACACATTAAAACCATCTTCCTAAAATCTTGGGGAAAATGTTGGACAATTCACAAAATTTTAAAACTCTAACCACTAGTGTTTGAACATTACTTAAAATAGAGGTCAGATCTGTCAGCAAATCCACCGCAGTCTGCTGGTTGGAAAACAAAAGTTTTCAAGAAGATAAAATATTGTTAATCACATTGTCCTTTTAATATATATTTCATAACAATAAAAAAATAAAAGACCAAGAATTCAAACTTCAAAGCACTAAAAGAGTAACTGAGGTGAAAGAAATCACATATGAAAAATGCACATGCCGCTTTGTTACAACAAGTGACATTTTCTCTTGTAACACTGAAGAAAATTAATTATAGAACTTTCATATTCTGCAATACATGCTTTGAAATAAAGCTATGACTCTATATGTCGGATGAGTTACATTGAAAGAGGCAAAAAGATAGAGACAATGCATAATTCTTTAATTAAACAAAATGCTTCTGCAAATTGAACAAAAAACTGTTGTTTCAGCCTGAGATTTAAAAAGAAGTAAATTAATTTCAAGATATACTAATAATGGAAGGATTAAAGGCAGCTGCTCACCATACAGTTTAGACATTTAGCAGTTGGCAGGCACATAAATAAGACTGAAGTCATTGCTGATCTGATCTTTCGAACAATGTCTCTTTTTAGAGTTCTCTCTCTCTCTCTCTCTCTCTCTCTCTCTCTCTCTCTCTCTCACACACACACACACACACACACACACACACACACACACACACACACACACATATAATATGTCTCTGTTAGTTAGCTAGCTCTGAAGAACAATATGGTCTGCTGCTCAGCAGTGATTTCAGTCTTGATAATGTGTCTGTTAACTGCTCAATACCTCAACTGTACAGTGAGCAGTTACCTTAACTTCTTCCGTTATTTACATTCCCCACAAGGCTTTCCAGTATGTTTCTCTAATACGTACCAGCACTTCATTAACAGCATCAACAAAGTTTTCATTTGGTAATCTAAGCAGGAGTTTTGCTTCTTCCTTTCCCACGGTCCAAACAAGGGAACTCAATTCATCAGTAAGCTGAATGATAATATTTCATCCATTATGTTTATAATATGAAACAAAAAAACACATTATAATTATTAAATTGTATGTTATGGACAATGAAATCTGCTTATTTCTGAATATAAGGACATTTGTTTATTTCTGAATATTCTGAAACACCTATTAATAAGGCTTAAGAAAATAGTGTAATATTAGAAACATAATTGTATAGACATATCTTCTCATATTTTCTTTCATTCCAATGTTTTGTCTAAAACACAATACAATTTTCACAAAAATCTACAGGAAGATGAGGAATTATTTTAATAACAAAATATTTTGCTAGAACAATTAACTTTATTTTAAACTGGTAATTGACAATACAGCTGAGTCAGTAGTTCGTACAAGGAAACAGCATAGTACACAGTTGTCCAGTTCACACTTTTAGTAAGTGAGAAGGGCATCTTTGCATCTACAGGAGATGTACAGCCAGTCTTTATTATTTTCCACTTGTGCCAATTCATAATGCTACTGTCTCTCCCACATTAAACACTGCCTTGAATACCTCAATATTTTATACTCCAAGTCTATGACTTTCTCAGGTTAAGCTTTGAACTAAAGTTCTCTCTCGAATATCCTCCTCAAACATCCCATTGTCACCTGCTAGCCTCTGTAACATCCTAGTCAAACTTTACAACATTACTTACCCCAAGGTTCTTACCTGTGCAATACCCCGTGTAGCAAAGCTAGCCACATACACCAACCCACTACCCTGGAAATGTCTTAAAATTTACAACCTGGTTCTGAAATCTCTGTCTTATCATTATATAATTTATCTGAAACCTTCCGGTGTCTCCAGGTCTCTTCCACATACACAACCTTCTTTCGTGATTCTTAAACCAAGTGTTAACTATGACTAAATTATGCTCTGTGCAAAACTCTACCAGGCAGCTTCCTCTTTCATTCCTTTCCCTCAGTCCATATTCACCTACTAATTTTCCTTCTCTTTTTTTTCCTACTATCGAATTCTAATCCCCACGACTATTAAATTTTTGTCTCCCTTAACTATCTGAATAATTTCTTTTATCTCATCATAGGTTTCTTCAATTTCCTCCTCATCTCCAGAGCTAGTTGGCATACAAATTTTAGAACAGTGTTGGGTGTTAGGCTCTGTGTCTATCTTTGCTACAATAATGCGTTCACTATCCTATTCATAGTAGCTTATCTGCATTTCCATTTTTTAAATTCATTATTAAACCTACTCCTGTATTACCACAATTTGATTTTGCATTTATAACCCTGTATTCACCTGACCAGAAGTCCTGTTCCTCCTGCCACTGAGCTTCAATAATTCCCACTACCCATTTCCCTTTTTAAATTTTCTACTCTACCTGCCCAATTAAGGGATATGACATTTCATGCTCCGATCTGAAGAACGCCAGTGTTGTTTCTCTGATAATGATGGTCTCCTGAGTGGTTTCCATCTGGAAATCTGAAACGGGGACTATTTTACCTCTAAAATATTTTACCCAAGAGGATGCCATAATCATCTAACCATACAGTAGAGCTGCAGGCCCTCAGGAAAAATTACAGCTGTAGTTTCCCCTTGCTTTCAGCCATTCACAGTACCAGCACAGAAAGGCTCTTTTGACTGATGTTTACCCCTGCAATTATGGAAAGGGCTGCTGCCCCTCTTCAGGAACCACTCGTTTTTCTGGCTTCTCAACAGATGCCCCTCTGTTGTGATTGCAACTATGGTACAGCTATCTGTATCGCTGAGGCATGCAAGCCTCCCCACCAATGGCAAGGTTCATGGTTCATCATAAGTGGAACAAATCCAACAAAAACCATCTTGCTGGGAAATGGGGTCTTGGTCACACATTCATAATCAGGCTTAACTCAAGCAGCAGCTCTCGCCACACTTTCTGTAAGTCTGAAAAGTACTGTTTCGACCGAGCGAGGTGGCGCAGTGGTTAAACACTGGACTCGTATTCGGGAGGACGACGGTTCAATCCTGCGTCCGGCCATCCTGATTTAGGTTTTCCGTGATTTCCCTAAATCGCTCCAGGCAAATGCCGGGATGGTTCCTTTCAAAGGGCACGGCTGACTTCCTTCCCCCTCCTTCCCTAATCCGATGAGACCGATGACCTTGCTGTCTGGTCTCCTTCCCCAAAACAACCCCAAGTACTGTTTCGATGACAAAAGATTAACACTCAGTTATCCATGCAATGCATGTGTGACTTCTTGCTAGTTTGACACCATCCTTTGAGAGCCCCATATGCTGTCTGTTAATGCTTGTTACAGTTTATTGCTATAATTGCCTTGTCCAGTACTCCTACCCACACTTGCAGCACTCCCAAATTCCATTTCATTGTGTCCTCCAATGCCATAGCGTAGCCCATAACCATACCCGTTAATTTCCATAATGGCTGTGTGTTGTTAAGCACTTCACTCTCCAAATTTGCTACCTGTGTAGCATCCTACTCTTCCAATGACTTCCTTCCTTCTGCCAATCTTTTCACAGCTCCCACAGTTTCATTTAATTCTCTGACATTACCCTCATCTGCTGTCCCAAACACTGCTTACAAAATCCCCACCCCTTAACAACTTCCTCTACCTATCTCATTTGTTGTCATAGTCACCTGTAGGATCTATGTAGTTTATCACACTCCCCTGACACTTCCTTGAGCACCCACTTGCTCTGGGCACTTTGCTGAAGTCCACTGAATAGTTCATCCAACCTTCTCACTTCAGTCTGCATTTAGCATGTATTGAAAACTACCTTCAGCATTCACTGATGGATGCTAACTACCACATCCTCTTGCTTCGAGAACAGCACTACTTCTTCCATGACCTGGTTCTGCAATGTCTCTGACCCATTCCAGTTGATGACATGTAGTACTGCTATGGTCATACTCCTTCCATTCTTTCCCTCAACATACTGCAGGGACAGGGACTAATATCACCCTACCTCCTCCCTTAGAATGCTGCTAGCTCATTCGCATACAATGAAAATAACAGAAAAAATCATTACACTAACACAGTTTATTCACTACAATCCTATGAATAAGCAAATATATATGAAAAATAAATGCTTAACAAACAGCCTTCAACTTCTTGATCAGAATGCATATGGACTTCTTGCTTAGGCTCAACCACATCTTCCTCAGATTCCTTCACCTCATGTTGTTCCCCTGCTCTGCCTTTGAAAGACTTGGAATTGGCTCTGGACTACCTTGAAAAGCCAGTAAGAATTCAACATACATTTTTGTCATTCTTGTTGGAAACTGAAGCTTCACACTGATTGGTGAAGTGGTCGCCACCACCTGACAGCGTACCTGACAGCTTGTGGCAAACTTCTTGGTCTTCCCTTATGGTGTGTAGGGACTGGATAACATCACCCACTGCCCTACTTTATACTGTGGTAAATTTGCCATATGTTTCACTGATTCTTCCTGCTTTTTTTAATGCCTTTGTATTTGCCTTCTGTATGTGTTTCCATACTTCTTGTAATATCTTTGCATCTTCACAAACTTGCAGACCAATTCCCCATCTTTGCCTTTCTTTGTCTTTATCAAATCAAACATTAATAGCATTTTCCAATCAAACACCATCTCATATGGGGATAACCCAGTATCTGTGCGAACTTTTGAATTATATGCTTGCACGACATATGTGAGATAAGTATCCCAATTGCAGTGATGTGCATTCTCATAGAAACTTAACATTTTCTCAATTGTTCTATACACCTACTCCATTCTAACATTGGCCTGTAGATGAGGAGGACTAGTTCTTACCTTCTTCATAAGCAACAACTAAGACAACTCCTTTAATAAGTCTAACTTGAAATATGTACCCTGGTCTGGAATTATCGTACCTAACATTCCAAACTTCAATAGCCAGTTATTAACCACTGCTTGCACGACTGTCACAGCCTGCTGTTTCAGCATAGCAATTACCTCCATGTATCAAGAAAAGTGATCTATTACTGTGAATATGAACCAGTTTCCTGCTAGTGTATGATTTGACATTCCCAATACATCGATTCCAAGCATTTCAAATAGTTTTGATGCCTCTGATAGCTTCTGTAATACTCACTTATGAGTCAATTGACTTGATGTGCACACTGTATGCAATTCCTCACTTATCGATCCACATCTGCTGTCCTTCCTCTCCACCAATATCTCCCACTCACTCTCTCGTTTGTTACACTGCACCTTATGACCAGATAACATATGATCATATGCTTCCTTTAGAATCTCCTCCTTAAACTTCACTGGTACTAACACACAAAGCCCTAGCCAGATTTCCTCATGCAACAGTCCATCACCTGTGCTAAACTGTGATTGCATCCTGTACTGTTTACAGGCACTTTCAGCAAGCTGTGCTGCCTGTCATCCTGCAAGACCACGACCAAGAACTTTCAGCACTACTACCTACCTGATTAATGTGTCTTTGCATTCTCATGCTTCTTCCCTGGGTTCTGTACTATTTCGTAATTTAATTCCCTAAGTCACACGGCCCATATTACCAGCCCGCTAGACAGATCCTTCCCTCCCAACAACCACTGCAAAGCAATGTGGTTACCCACTACTCAAATTTTTTTCCTGTAAAGATAAGCTCTTGAACACATGACACTATAAATAAGGCTCATCACCTCTTACTCTGTCAACGAAATGTTTTCCTCCATCACATGCAACTGTCTCAATGTGCAGGATATAGGATGCTCTTCACCACTGATCTGTCTTAAGGCACACGACTAGATGCATCACATGAATATCCAAATTCCTTCTGAAAGTCTGGAAATACTAGAACCAAAGTCAAAACTATCTTTAATTCTTCAAATGCTCCCTGACACTCTTCTGCCCATATTGTAGAGGACAGGGGTTATTTTTAGGAAATATGGTGCAAAATTTTGATTTAGTGTGTTTCAGCGCTCGATGCGCCAGCCTCACGGCAGACGGCGGACGAAGGCTGGCCGGCGCGTTATGCAAGTGACACAGTTTTACAACCAGCGTCGGTATGTGTGTACGTGCACGGCAGCCATCAACAGCCAGAATGCAGCATTAGCAGAATTACGCAGGTGCGGGCCGCATGTGGCACGGTTGTGTAAGCCAACTCATTGAGAACATTCTAATAAACACGGCACCACGTTCCCGGTGGATTCAGCAGCGGTCTGCACTATTTAAAGGCATCAGAGGTGGGCGTCAGAATGGGTTCGACCGATTGGGCGTTCGGTCGCTGTTACGTCGTCCTCATCAGTGACGCTGTCCCTGAGGACCGGCCGGCAGAGGGGGTTGCCCACTGCTGCACCGGCGACTCCCGGCGTCGCCACGAGCCGCCGCATCTGCAGGAGGCGAGCTAGGCCAAGCCTCGTGCTGCTAACCTCCTACCACCTGCGCAGCCACTGACCGAGCATGATGTTGTGTTCCCCGGGCTGCACACATCAGCACGTCTCCACCACAACACGAGTGGTGGGGCTGAGCTATCGGAAAACATATTGGAAGAACCAACAATAAAGAGGAAGATTGCTCAAAACAGCCACCTTCTTCTACCCAACCACGCCCTACTACCCCGACCACATCACCCGCTCCGGTCATCCTATTACAAGTGGTGTCAGTCGGGCAACCTGCACGTCACACACTCCTATTACAATTGGTGACAGTAGTGGTCTTCTCCTGGATTTGGAGGAAATTGTGGCTGGTAATCGACAAGGATACGTGGCACCTGTGAAGGGCAACAATGGATCAGCAACTCCTGCAACATGACAATCAAGTACCAATTTTTCGTTTGGTGGTTTGTCTGAACCTGTAGCATAGTCCGTCTTCTCTTCCTGTTCTTCTTTCGGGGCTTACTGTAGCCTTGATTCGATAGCTAGTAGTGATGGAGCAGTCTGTGTCAGCCGAGGTGGTTATTCACCAGCTACTTGAGTAAGTGTCGGAACTAGAGATAGAGCTTGCTCGGTCTAAAGAAGTGAGCAAGGAATGGTGTCCTGTTAATGCAGTAATTCTTGACACTAATACTGCGTCTTTGGTCACCCCTTTCTCATGAGGATGTTATGATTTTTTTTTTGAGAACCTTAGCATGGTCGCTAAATTGGGAAATTGGGATGCAGAAACACTTTTGCACGTGGCTAAGTTGAAACTAACTGGGGATGCCAGAGCGTACGTTACATGCCATGAAGAATTAAGGGATGCTCGGACATTTGAAGTATTCAAAAAAAGGTTGTTGGAAAGGTATCGTAGGAAAAATATGTCTAGATATTATTGGGAACAGTTGAATAGAATGTATAAAAGGAATGGGGAATCAATAGAAGCTTTTGTAGATTGAATTCGAAAAATTAATGTTAATACCTATGAGCTAATGGATTCCAATAGGGTTAATGAAGCCATTCCGCAGGAAGCTGAGCAGAGGGCACTAGACACATTTTTGCGGGGAATACAACCCAAAACCTAGCACAAGTTTAGGATGGAGTTCCTTAAGATTCTCAATGAGGCAGTCGGAACCGCCGTGGCATTAGAGGAAGTTGAAGCAGTAACAAAGACGTGGGACAGGAAAGCAGTGTTTAATGCAAAAATAAAATGTTTCAGATGTGGTCGGATGGGACACATTAGACGCAATTGCAAGGAAGCACAGTGCAGGAAATGCAGACGTTGGGGTTATCGGGAGCGTAATTTGCAATGGTTCCTGGCAGAAACATGATAGGAAACTGCAAGGTGGGCCTCACCCCCTGCCCCCCCCCCCCCCCCCCAGTTAAACAGGGCAGGAGGTGGTGTGTCCACTGTGAAACACCCCCGGTAAGGATTAATGCTAGTGCAGAATCAGTGGCAGGCTATTTTTCTGACCAGCTTGGTGAGGGGCAGACTGTGCAAATTTTTATTGGATACCGGGTCTCAGGTATCTGTAGCGAGTAGAAATGTACTCGGTAAAGTAGAATTAAAACCACCACGCTGGGCGTTAAGTGGCGTGGGTGGGGGACAGGTGAAGTCACTCGGATCAGCGGTGTTAAACTTCCGAGTGGAAATGAGGAACTTCCATGTGAAGGTAGAAGTTCTTCCAGTTGTTTGCAGCAGCTATGATGTCATACTCGGATTAGATTTCCTGGTTGCGCATCACGCAAATGTTAACCTGGAACAGCGTACAGTAGAACTGTACGGAATACAATTTTGCCTATGTTCTGCGGCCGAAAAACCATTACTGTCGCAAGGAACCGCCCAGACGTCAGGTGGGCCACCTAAGCTGCGTACAAGGTCCCTTAGGGTTAACTCATGGGATACTATACCGAAGGGTACAGGGAAAATAATCTGGGCAGATGTTGGAGCTAGCGTGCCAGTAAATTCGTTGGGTGTCATTGACCCTTGTCTGAGAATGAACCGCTGGATAAAATGAAGTGTTTTACATGTCGTAGCGTGTCCTACGCGCGGGAGATAGAAGGAAAAAAGGTTGTGCCTGTCAGTATTGATAATTTCGGCCTTGAAGAGGTGCAGTTAGCACGGGGTACCGTAATAGTGAATCTGGAGATAATAGGGGAAGATGAATTGGATAAGGATTTCGCAGCAGATTACACAATGCCGGGAGTGTCTGTCAGCTGGTCCGCACTGAGGAATAAAGTAGTACATTTAGAAGGGCAAGACTGAGAAGTCATTCCTTTTGACAGAATATAAAGAGTTATTTAATTCTCATGGTCCACTGCCCACCACACCGTTAGTTCAGCATTACCTCCCCACTGGGAATGAAACACCGGTGTATAAACGTCCATATCATGTTCCAAAAAGTTTACATCCAGTCATGGAAGAATTTATTAATCAACAGCTTAGGGATGGGATAATAGAAACCAGTAGTAGTCCCTGGTCCCCTCCTGTTGTTATAGTGGGTAAAAAAATCACCTGATGGGGGCAAGGCATATTGTTTTTGTTGTGATTATCATTTCCTGAATCAAAAAACTGTATCAGATGCATACCCAATGCCTAATATCACTGAAACTCTGAAAAATTTGGGTCAGTGTCGGTACTTCACGACCTTGGATCTTCGAAGCGGGTACCACCAGTTGGAGGTCACCCCGGAAGACCAACCGAAGACAGCTTTTTCAACACCTACAGGTCATTTTCAGTATTGGCAAATGCCTTTTGGACTCAAAAATGCTCCGGCAACCTTCCAACGGTTACTATATAGCATGTTACGAGGGGTGAAACCTAATCAGTGTATGGTATATTTGGACGACATAATTGTTTTCTCAAAGGACGTACAAGAACATGTGCGCCGTTTGCGTGAAGTTTTCGATCATCTGAAAGCAGCGCGGTTAACTCTTCATATGGAAAAATGTCATTTTTTGTTGCAAGAAGTCCATTATTTAGGTCATATTATAGGACAGGAGGTTGTCCACACTGATTCAAAATTTGTAGAGGTGGTAATGAATTTTCGGACACCTACAAAAATAAAAGAGTTGCAGTCTTATTTAGGTCTCGCCAATTTTTACAGGAGGTATATTCCAAAATTTGTGGAAATTGCAAGGCCCCTCACGCAATTGTTGAAGAAGGGAGCAAAATTTCACTGGTCAGCAGAATGCGAAGAGGCTTTCCAAAAGTTAAGAAATTTGTTAACATCTAGTCCGGTTTTGGCTTTTCCAGATTTTAGTAAGCAGTTTATATTATCTTGTGACTCTAGCAATTTTGCTTTGGGTATTGTATTATCTCAGGAAATAGATGGACTGGAACACCCAATAGCATATGCTTCCAGACAGCTAAACAATGCAGAAAAAAATTACTCAACAACCGAGAACGAGTTATTGGCATTAATTTTCAGAATAACCTATTTCCAGTGTTATTTGTATGGACGACGTTTCAAGGTGATTACTGACCATGCAGCACTTAAGTGGTTGTTAGGGCTTAAAGACCCAACGAGTAGATTAACTAAGTGGGCTTTGCATCTTAGTGAGTACGATTTTGAAATGATTCATCGACCGGGTAAATCGCACGGAAACGCAGATGGTCTGAGTTGTAAAGTAAAGAATAAATAGAATGAATGGAAAGAGGTACAAACTGCCGACACAGATTGTTAACGATTTACCTCACAGCGACAGTTCGTCGTGGAAGATGGGTTATTGTACCGTAAAACTAGGAATGGTCCATGTATAGTCGTACCAGAAAAATTGTGAAGCGAAATTTTAAGGCAAGCACATGATTCAAGGTTTTCTGGTCATTCAGGTCGAAGAGCAACGGAAAGGAGGTTAGCACAGAGTTATTGGTGGTCAACACGTAGGCAAGATGTCATCAGTATGTAAATAATTGCATTCCATGTGCTCAACAGGCAGAATTGAGTCATCAGGAAATTGTGTTGCAACAACTACCAGAAGCGGATAGACCTCTTCAATTACTTGGCTTAGACGCCTTGGGACTGTTTGTGCAAACACCAGCAGGTAATCGCTGTGTTTTAATAATAATGGATCATTTTTTGTGCTATGTGCCTATGACAGCTATTCTGGACCAGCGAGCCGAAACAGTGGCTCACGCCATGGTACATCAATGGATATTGAAATTCGGAACACCTGAAACTATAATTACAGATCAAGGGACAAACTTTATGTCCAATTTGATGAAACAGTTATGCAAATTGTTGCACGTAAGGAAACTGAGAACGAGCGCGTTACACCCGCAGGCTAATGGTCAGACCGAGAGAATTCATCGTAAAATAGCTAAGATGCGTATAACTCAAAAGTGCATGAAAGTACAGGATTGTCTCCATATAAAGTACTGTTCAGTCAGAAGATGCCATCTCTGTTTGAATTGATCAAGACCCCACCAGGAACTGATATTTCGACTGTTAAGGATTTATCCACAAAGTTGAAAACAATCTGGCGGCAGGTGAAAAAAATGAACACTAGAGAGACAGGACAAAGGTTCACAATAGAAAGGCGGCTTTACCCAAATATCAAGTAGGACAATGGGTGATGATGATTAATCCGTATGTGCCAAAAGGCAAAACGAAAAAATTTGCATCCCGTTATCAAGGTTCTTTCCAGGTGATCAAGATGACATCACCGGTGAATGTAAAATTACAGCTTCCAACTCGACCTACTATTATGCATATGAGCTGAATTAGGCTTTTCAAAGGGAATATTGAGGAACTTCCTTCATTGTCTGCAGTAACTTCTAGTGGAGAGAAAGATCAATGTAAGAAAAAGAATAAGAAAGGAGAAGGTAAACAAGAGAACTAAGTTAATTGTGGAAGTGATCAGACATGCTATTGTGCTCTTAGGCCACACGTAAAAAGGAAGAGCTAATGTGAGTTGACAAACTGCCTATTGGCTTCTGTCTCGGGTTCTTCGGCCGACGTTCATCTAATGATTCTTCTGACATTTCGCCAGCATGAGTGACTGGCATTCTCAAAGCTTCACCCTCCATTGCCGGTGGTGAACTGGAGCCGAGCTCACGGCCGCAGACTATATGTACCTGGCGCGCCAACGTCCGAGGGCTTCTCCGCGGTCATTTCCGGTGCGGTTCTCCTCTTGCTACCTGTGACGGTCGTTCGCTGCAGTACAGGAAGCCAGGATCCGTTTACCTTAAGACTTTCCTCTTTCTTGTTGAAACTGTTCGCGTGTTTTTGTATTTCTACAGCTTCTCTAAACAAGCGCGTGTGATAGTGCTTCTCTACAGCCAGAACTTCCGTGTCGGCGAATTTTATTACGTGGTCGGTCTCATTCAGTGCGTGCTCTGCCACGGCCGATTTCTCCACCTGCCCCAACCTGCAATGTCGCTTATGCTCTTTGATCCTGGTGTTAATGGATCGTCCAGTCATTCCGACATTAACTTTTCCACATGCGCATGGTATATGGTATATTCCCGACATTGCAAGTGGCTCTCTTTTCTCCTTCGCCGATCTAAGACACTCTTTGATCTTCCTTGTCGGTTTGAAAATCGTCTTTACGCCATGTTTGCACAATATACGGCCGATTCTGTCCTTCACTCTGGGAATGTATGGCAGAAAGGCCGTACCCAACATTTCTTCTTCTGGTTCCTAACTTCGCCGAGTGTTTGGCTCTGTTACACTTCTAATGTAATTTGTGGAGTACCCATTGCTCCTCAAAACAGTTTCCAGGTGTTGCATGTCTCGTTTGAGGTGTTGCGGCTCACATATTCATCCTGCTCTCGTTACGAGCGTACTAATCATGCCTCTTTTCTGGCTCGGGTGGTGGTTTGACAGTTTGTGCAGGTATCGGTCCGTGTATGTTGGTTTTCGATACACGCTGTGTCCCAGGTTTTCACCGTCCCTTGTGACCAGCACATCTAGAAATGGCAGTTTCTTGTCTTTTTCTACTTCCATGGTAAATGTTATGTTGGCATGGAGGCTGTTCAAGTGCCTTAGGAAGTCACCGAGCTGTTCTTCACCATGGCTCCACACCACGAAAGTATCATCGACGTACCTGTACCACACCTTAGGTTTGCAACTCGCCGAGTCCAGTGCCTGTGCTTCGAATTGTTCCATGAAGAAGTTGGCCACCACTGGACTGAGAGGACTACCCATAGCAACGCCTTCCAGCTGTTCGTAGAAATCACCCTTCCACGTGAAATAGCTCGTGGTGAGACATGCATGGAAGAGCTTTTTGATGTCTTGCGAGAACATGGAACCGATGTGCTCCAGAGCGTCACTGAGTCGCACTTTCGTAAATAACGAAACAACATCAAAGCTGACCAGTATGTCGTTTGGTGCAAGTTTCAGTTCCTTCAGCTTCTCAATGAAATGTCCTGAGTCCTTAATGTACGTGTCGGTCTTCCCCACGTGTGGCTGGAGCAGAGAAGCCAAGTGTTTTGCCAGTTTATACGTTGGTGAGCCAGGAGCGCTTACGATCAGTCTCAGTGGAACATTGTTCTTATGGATCTTGGGTAATCCATACAGCCGAGGTGGTAGGGCTTCTGTGTTGCGCGGGTTTCTCTGTATGTCTGCTGGCAGAGAAGACGCCTTGATTAATCGATTCGTATTCCGAGTGGTACGCTGCGTCGGATCTGCACTTAGTTTTCGGTACGTCGTCGGATCTAATAGGTCTCGGATCGTTTGCTCATAATCTTCGGTCTTCATTACGACGGTCGCATTCCCCTTATTGGCAGGCAGTACCAATATACTCTTGTCGGCGTTGAGATTCTTAATGGCTTGTACCTCTTCTTTCTTCAGGTTGCAAGCTGGTGGTTTTGCTCGGCGCAGTATCCTGGGTGTTTCAGTGCATATTTCCTCTGCCCTTTCACAAAGAAGGGTCCGAATGGCTGCTTCGGTGTTGGCAATGATGTCCTCCATAGGTATAGTTCTCGGGATGATAGCGAAATTCCCTCCTTTTTGAAGAACAGACACTTCCTCTTCGGTCAGTTGTTGTTCAGTGAGGTTGACCACTGTGTGTGACATGTCGGGAATCACCTTGTCGGTCTGCTTCAGGCATCTTTCAAAATTTTTCTTCTGCCGCTCGGTGCAGCGCTCGAGTTCGTTCTGCATGCTCCTGTGAGTGATGCTGTCGATCTAGTAACAGTCGTCTCGATGCATTCTGCTACTTAGTTGATAGAAAATGTCCAGAAGTTTCTGATCCGTTCTTGCCAAGTCTCTCCGTGTTGTATGTATTCGCTCATGAAGAAAACCTCGTTCCATTCTGTCGTAGATACGATGTGCTTGGGCGATGGTGAATAGGCGCTTACATCTCAAGAACTTCGGTGTAGCACCTTCATCTCGGCATCGTGACAGAAAGGCGAGAGAGGACATCAGTCGCGCTTTCTTCTTCCGTCATTGGTCAAGGCGTTGGTACAATCTGCAAATCTCCTCCCCGTAGAGGCGTAATACAAAATTGTTAAGGCTTTCGTGGCCACTTGTTGACAAACTGCCTATTGGCTTCTGACTCGGGTTCTTCGGCCGACGTTCATCTAATGATTTTTCTGACGTTTCTGCCACACATTCCCAGAGTGACGGACAGAATCGGCCGTATATTGTGCAAACATGGCCTAAAGACGATTTTCAAACTGACAAGGAAGATCAAAGAGTGTCTTAGATCGGCGAAGGAGAAAAGAGAGCCACTTGCAATGTCGGGAATATACCGTATACCATGCACATGCGGAAAAGTTTTGTCGGAATGCCTGAATGATCCATTAACACCAGGATCAAAGAGCATAAGCGACATTGCAGGTTGGGGCAGGTGGAGAAATCGGCCGTGGCAGAGCACGCACTGAATGAGACCAACCACGTAATAAAATTCGCCAGCACCGAAGTTCTGGCTGTAGAGAAACACTATCACATGCACATGCGGAAAAGTTTTGTCGGAATGCCTGAATGATCCATTAACACCAGGATCAAAGAGCATAAGCGACATTGCAGGTTGGGGCAGGTGGAGAAATCGGCCGTGGCAGAGCACGCACTGAATGAGACCAACCACGTAATAAAATTCGCCGGCACAGAAGTTCTGGCTGTAGAGAAACACTATCACATGCGCTTGTTTAGAGAAGCTGTAGAAATACAAAAACACACGAACAGTTTCAACAAGAAAGAGGAAAG
The DNA here is from genome assembly GCF_023864345.2 of Schistocerca serialis cubense. Classification (NCBI taxonomy): domain Eukaryota; kingdom Metazoa; phylum Arthropoda; class Insecta; order Orthoptera; family Acrididae; genus Schistocerca; species Schistocerca serialis. The sequence goes on along the minus strand of NC_064638.1, from coordinate 430,881,049 downwards.
CCTTAAGGTAAACGGATCCTGGCTTCCCGTACTGCAGCGGACGACCGTCGCAGGTAGCAAGAGGAGAACCACACCGGAAATGACTGCGGAGAAGCCCTCGGACGTTGGCGTGCCAGGTACATATAGTCTGCGGCCGCGAGCTCGGCTCCAGTTCACCACCGGCAATGGAGGGTGAAGCTTTGAGAATGCCAGCCACTTGTGCTGGCGAAACATCAGAAAAATCATTAGATGAACGTCGGCCGAAGAACCCGAGTCAGAAGCCAATAGGCAATTTGTTAACAAGTGGCCACGAAAGCCTTAACAATTTTCTAATGTGAGTTGTTTTTCTTTTGTTTCTCGGGAGGCGTGACATTCTGGTAAGACCAGAACGTCATGGGTTGCGCTCAAGAGGGAAGAGGGAAGGTGTGCACTATCTCTCAGCATAGTTATTCTGTTTTGCTGTTGCGACTTAGCTGAAGCCTTGAAGGTACATCCTATATCAAGTGGTATTTTGTTCTCGTGACAAGCAGACGTAATTATGTCCGGACATCAATGGACCTTAAGAGTGGACTGTAATATTTGGACGGTTGAAGATGGAATCTGTTAATTAGAGGATACGTTTAATGAACTTTATTCCATGGTGGCTAATCAGTCAAGGTTTAATGACACACAGGGGTAATATCAGCTACTACGATCAGCTTTTGCACACTTACAAGCTCAGTTACGGCAAACTGCAGGGTTAATCCTGAACGTCTGTAGGAAAAGAGGATGGTTAGATGCAGGTGGCCGTATCCTAAAAACTGTTTTTGGGACCGCTGATGCGGAAGATATTAAAAGTATAAATGAAATGCTATGGCAGGTACACGATAATGTGAATAGCAACTAGGGAGCGCTAGATCTTCACACAACCCAATTAGAGAGTTTGGAGAAAGATGTAGTTAATAATATGTGCCAGTTGCGAGCTTTGGCAGTGACCTTTATGTCCCACATTAAGGTCACAGCCAACACAACCAATCACGACTTGGGCATAATCAAGTACCAGTTGCATAACATCGATTCACAGATGATAATTGCTAAGCTGCTCCATTTTCTTGCCGATAGTATTATGGAAGCACGAATAGAAGCCACATAACTACAGGAGGCTTTGTTGCACACAATGCGCGGGCACCTAACCCTGGTACTGTTACCTTCGGAACAACTTCAGGAAGGATTACGGAAAGTTCAATCGCAATTGCCCGCATCCCTGGAGCTACTGACGACATTAACAGACGGACACTTATCTCTGTACTGCAAAATGGCCACTATTACCAGTACACGGATGGGTACCCTGCTGAGAATTCATATCATAATACCATTAACATGTAAGGATTGTAAATTTGAATATTACGCCTTGCATACGTATCCAGTGAAGAGGGAAATTTTGAAGAAATTCGTGCAATTAACCGTACGGAAAAAACTGTTAGTGGCACGTAACAGACAAGCTCATGCGTTCCTCACTGCACAAGACTTGCTGCATTGTCGAACAGGTCCAGTTACCATCTGCCCGCGAAATTGTTACACACTATTCCCAAATCTTGTCAGTATTCTCTATTCTGCTCTCAAAAACCAGTCGCAGAGTGCCCTAAGGAAATTATAGCAGGCACAGTGCAGTTCTTTCAGCAATAATAGAAAACACAGTCATTATTTGCGTTTGTCACGAGCAGGATAAGCTAGGGAGTACGCAAATAATAGAATTGCAGGGGCAGGGACTGTTAATTAACGGCACATAGTGTGACATTTCAGGACCAGCTTTCTGTTTACCAGCCGTGATTACTGGAGCTACAATAGTGAACATGACACGCACATTGATCTACATATCTGATCAACCGGTGCAATTCGTCACAAAAGAAAATCTCACTCTTTTGAATAGTACATTAGACCCAACTTTGCTCGCCTCTTTGGACCGGATGCTAGCAGCTCAGGATGGACGTATAACTATGGAACATCTTTTTCAATGACTGCATGAGTACCGTAATGAGCATAAGCAACAATTTCTAGTTATTGGATCATCAACCACCGCCACCTGTATTTTTATCTTTGTCGTAGGATTAGTGTACTATCTGCTCAAGAGGAAGGTAGCCCATATCCTGCCCCTTCCAACCATTAACCTAAGGGTCCAGACAAAATCATTGAACAGTTGTGAGGCATTGCAGCAGAACACCGAGTAATGTTTATGAACAAAGATTGGACTGAGGATAGAAATGAATGAACACAGTGTAAATAGTGAATCAATGGCATTTTGTGGTGTATGTGAAGTGAACTGTAGCTTTTTTGACTCTTTGGTTGAATTCAGGGACGAATTCTTTTCGTACGAGGGAGGAATTGTAGAGGACAAGGGGCCATTTTTAGGAAATATGGTGCAAAATTGTGATTTAGTGTGTTTCAGTGCTCGATGCACCAGCCTCATGGCAGACGGCGGATGAAGGCTGGCCAGCGCATTATGCAGGTGACACAGTTTTGCAACCAGCGTCGGTATGTGTGTACGTGCGCGGGAGCCATCAACAGCCAGAACGCAGCATTAGCAGAATTACGCAGGCATGGGCCGTGTGTGGCGTGGTTGCATTAGCCAACTCATCGAGAACATTCTAATAAACACGGCACCGCGTAACGGGCAGATTCATCAGCGGTCTGCACTATTTAAGGGCATCAGAGATGGGCGTTGGCATGAGTTTGACCGATTGGGCGTTCTGTTGCTGTTACATTGTCATCATCAGTGACGCTGTCCATGAGGACCGGCCGGCGGAGGGCATTGCCCACTGCTGCACCAGCGACTCCAGGCATCGCCACGAGCCACCATGTCTGCAGGAGGCGAGCTAGGCTGAGCCTCGTGCTGCTAACCTCCTACCGCCTGCGCAGCTGCTGACCGAGCATGGCGTCGCATTTCCCAGGCTGTGCACATCAGCATGTCTCCACCACGACACGAGTGGTGGGGCTGAGCTACAAGAAAACGTATTGGAAGAACCAACAATAAAGAGGAAGATTGTTAAAAACAGCCACCTGCTTCTACCCAGCCACGCCCTACAATCTCAACCACGTCACCCGCTCCGGTCATCCTATTACAATATGAATTTCACAGCTTTCCTAAGCAACTAATTGTTCATGCTATGTCAACAAACCCTTTCACAAATTTTCTGTAGTAATTTGAGATTCCCATAAAAGATTGCTGTTTGTTAATTGATTTAGGCACTGGGAATTCTCATACAGTTTGCCCTAGCCTCAGGTCTGTCCTTAATCCATCATTAATGACGTAAATACCCTGCCTCTTTTAACGCAAAATGTCACTTATAAGTGCTCAATGCCAGAAACACAGCCCTCAATCTTTTAAACACTTCCTTCAGCCATTCTCAATGCTGCAGCATGTCTTTAGGGAATATGATGATATCATCGAGCTAAACTAGGCACCAACACAGTTTCAAACATCTCAGCACACTGGACAATAACAGTGAAATGTTGCATGTGTGTTTTTTAGACCAAACGGCATCATCTTGAACTGTTGGTGCCCCCATGGTATCAAAAGTGTTATCTTCATCTGCTCTTCAGGAACAACCTCCAATTGATAGTAACCACTTCTTAAATCCATAGTCAAAAAGCACTAATATTGTTCCAAGTTACCAATGGTGTCAGTAATGTTAGGGATGGGGTAGACATCTGTCTTGGTCTTGGCATTCAGGTGATAGTAATCAGAAAAGAAGATGTATTTTTTAGAGCCATCCATAGAACTCTTTGGTATGACCACAATGACCTATTACTCTCTTCTATTATTCCATCAGCTAACTGCTGGTTAATAAAATCTTCCATAGTCGATTGCAGATATCTAGATGTCTGATATTATTTCCAATATACTGGTGCTTCATTCCCTGTTGGTATTTAGTGTTGAGTCACAGGCATTGCTGGCAAACCTGTGGAAAAAACAAATCTTCTCTTTCAATGCTTTCTATGTAATGCAGTCCTAATGGTGGCTTGCAGCTGCTTGTGGTTCACACTCGTCCTGTCCTCCTGCACCATGCACCATTCATCCTTGTTTGGAATCTCCAAACTTGCTGTTAATATTTCATCCTTAACTTCACTTCTTTAGCAGCAAAATTATCTACATTCCTCTCTTGTTTGCATACAACACTTCTCTTAATAAAACAACGTGTTAGGTCCAGCATATCTTTCTCTTCCAGAGTATCTACAGTACAATACATAACGTACCCACAGGAATATCTGGCTCCACTTTCACTCAAAGCATCTTCCCCATGCCACCTGGCATACAATTGTGCAAATCAAGCCTTAGTGCAATTATACACAGTTCAGCTCCATCGGTCCAGTACACCAGATGCCCCTCATGATAGTTCTACAATGGCAACAGCTTCTGCTGGAATGTCATTCCACTCACTTCTACCGTGCATTGCCAAAGGTCAATTTTAGCACAATTTTGATATTTAAATGTTAACCCCAGGATTATGCTATAGCCCTCACTTACGTGAGGTACTACATCTACACCATCTAAATGTTGCTTAAACTGAAATGCCCCTATACGAAAATCTACATCCATTGACCCTAAGGCTTCAGGTTATTATTCCTGACCCCACGTAACCTATAGTATGCTGGGTCCATTGCCTCTGACCCAGTAAGTCTCTAATGGCCGCTGTGCCCCACAAAGATATGTACTCTTTTACTTCTCACAACACCCATTATTGTGCAGTCCACCTCTGCATATGTATTTGTTAAATCTAATTTTAACAAGAATGCCTTTAAGTGGACTTCAGACTGCTTACTACCTCCTCATCCACCCCTACGTCCATTATCAAAACTCTTCTGCTTATGCCTTCCATTTGCGCTATTTCCTTGTGGCTGGCAACACAGCCCCTGTAAATATCCCACCTGTCCACACTTGTAACACTTAATGTTCACAGGAAATACTTCATGTCTATCCTGTACCCCTGTTGATATGCCAATTCACATTCCATCGCTAATCTAACAGCAGAATGTAGGTCCTTTGGTGCAACTGTATGCACCCTTCTTGGAATGTCTGAAAGCAATCAATTCAGAAAAGCATCAAGTGCCCTCTACTCAGCTTTTTGCAACAAAACTGTGTTTGCTGCATCACTCTGTACAACTTTTATGTGTGTACATTAACTTTCCTTATCCTGTCTGCAAAATCTACCACAGTTTGCTCCCACTGTTCACAGTTTGCTGTATTCTTTAATGCCTCTGTTGCTTGTTCCACAAATCACAATTTTGCTATCCATAACAATTGACTGTCAGCCCAACCAACCATCTCCACAGCATCTTAAGATTCTCTAAGAATGACTGAAAATCCTCAGATGATTTTCCAGAAAAGGGAACAATTAATCCTGCAGCAGCTGAATCTGCCTCATGCTGCACATCATGAGCCACCTACACTCTCTACACCACCTTGCAATATGATCATAGTAATCATCATTTTCTTTTGGCCTATGTCCCACTTCAACATGGGGTCAGCCCTCTTACTATGGATTTGGCAATGTTGGTGTCAGATGGTGGCTGGCTGCCCTACCTGTCACCACCCCATACCCCCCCCTGGGATGGAAGTAGTGTACCTCAGCTGTCTGCGTCTACTGTAAGCCATGAAATTGTGTGGACAGTTTCAAATGACTGCGAGTCGTGGAACTGAGGACCAGCTCAGTATTCACCTAGTGGGATGTGGAAAACTGCCTAAAAACCACATCCAGGCTGGGTTGCACACTGGCCCTCAGCATTACTCTGCCAGGCTGATTTGATCCAGGGCCAGTGTGCCTTCTAGAGTCCAGGAAGCAGAGCAGATTAGTGCTCTCAGCTAACCTGGTGGGGATATGATCATAGTAATGACATGTATAAAAGGTTAGAGGCACTGACCCCATGTATAGCACAGTATGCCCAAGTAAGTTACACCGTGTAGACCTTACAGACATCAAATACTGCACTCTAGACCTCCTCCAGCCAAAACAAGGTAACCTTCAAGTTACAATGACAGTCATACCTTGCTACCATGTCTACTACACCCTCCAAAAAAATAATCAAATGGTTCATCACCCAGCACAACATATTGATATACTGCAGGTTGCGGCCCAGAAGCTGTGCCGAGTGAAGATGCCGCTCATAATTCTAACACCAAATTATAGCACTCCCAGCGCAAGGAGGGGGGGCTGTGAGTCAGGATGGTACAAGTGGATGGTGGAGGCCTTGGAGCAGGGGGACGTTGCTAGTTGCAGGAGGCTCCAACGGAAGGCAAAGTTAACAAGTTCTTTATTGAAGCATCTAGGCTGTGGGCTGTGTAGTATACTAGGTCAGTAGCTGGTTGGGCTGCCTGCTTGCATGACCTGCTCTGCTGATGCAGTCTCTTCCATGTGCTGGCGACTTTGTTGTGTAAGCAGGCAGTGAGGCTTCCATGCCAGCGGTGTGTGCACTCAGTGATGCCATATCTGTTGTGACCTCAGATGCATCACAGCAGGGGAAGCCCACTGCGATGAGGCACTCGTCCTGTGATGACAGGAGACAGCTGGAGTGCACAGGGGTGACCCACTGCACCCTGGGCAGGAGTCAGACATGGTGCTGGAGTACATTCACAAGGGCCTGCTGTGCCATGGCACTAAAGTTTGGAAGGGACTTAACAGATAGAGCTGTTCCCCCACTGTGGCCTAGGACTCGTGACTTCTACTGGCAGTTCCATGTGGTGGCCTTGCCCAGCACAGCCGCTCCATCCTGTAGAACTGCGAGATTCAGAATAAGTTTGTTACAAATTGTCCAGTATATATAGTCAGTGGTGGCGTGCTTCTTGTGCATATGTGTCGCTATGTGTCACGTATCTTAAAACACCAGTGCCATTGCCAGTTTGCAAATCTGTCTTGCCCTTTACTGCAGGTGTTTGTGCAGTACCGCAGAGTCCATTGTTCAAGCAAGCTAACCTGCCTCACAACACTGCATTGGCCTTGTTGAATTGTTACAATAACTACATCCCATGCTTGCCTGCTGTCAGCACAGCTGCAGTACACAGCTCAGGCTCACATTACTATGCCCTTATATGGTTGGTTCACTACACATAGCAGTGAAGCTAAGAACAAAATATAACTTCTGAAGCTTCAAACAATTATGTCTTCAATACCTTGGTTAAAACATATTGCTGTAAGTAAACATATTCTACAAACACTACTGTGCAATTCTGTGCTACATGACTATTTACAGCAGGGGTTGTACAGTGATGGGAACCACAGGCAATGATACAGTGCAGACTCACATGCTTCACTCTGAATATCTTATGTTACTGACACATAGTTTAAATGAAGAAATGAATCAAAGTTGCACATTACGTTCTTGAACAAAGACAAATGAAAGCAGTTGGATATTCTGTCCTTGATGAGACACAATGATCATAAAAACTTTGAACTGATATCTGCAACAGAAATTACAATGATCATAAAAACTTTGAACTGATATCTGCAACAGAAATTAGCAAAAGTCTTTAATGAAATGATGTGAGCATAGCATGATCATGGAGAACTGGAGTATGTATCATAACATATCTAAAGGAGTTTAAATGCAGGAGGACAGGCTGCAACCAAATCAGTAACATCTTAATTCACAAGTCCTCCAGAAAAAATTCTTATACACATAATTACTGCACATGGTACTTAATCTTATAATTTAAAACAAGACGTTCTACTAACTTCAACACAAAAACAATTAAGGAATTATTACTGAAGATATGTAGAAGATTTGTGTGGATCACACATTAAACTATTACCATCAATTAGAAGTAATCAAAAGTAAATAGAATATTAATCAAATTTCAAAGAATTATACCACTAAGATTTTAACTATGATATTGTTTTGGTGCTTCAGTGTACAAGTTACAACACACAAATTTCACATGGTCAACAGAAAAATGTTGACTACAGCATTGAACTTCAGTATTTGATAGAAGATTTTTTTAAACAACTCACAAAAATTTGCTTCAAGACATACATTTGAACAAGAGCTGAATTTTGTTCCTTTCTTCTCTTCTTCCTTTGAGGAACAGGAAGACAGTGACTTCCCTTAAGTCACTTATTTTTCTAATATAAATCTGTTTGCTGCAGTGATCATTTGAAGTGAGATTCCTGACACGTATGTTTGAAATTAATTCCCCTTCTCATGTAGCTGAGCACATTAACGTAGCATTTCTACAAAATCAGGATGTGAGCCTGCACTGGAGTGAATCCACCTTTGAGATTAACTATGAGGACTGGTGAAGCAGCCAGTCTGTAAGGAGTTTTCATGATGTTTCCCACACAAAACTAAGTAAATACCTGGCTGACACCCATGTGCCACCTCAGATACATGAACAATAAACATTTTGCAAACATTCTCACACTAAAATATAGATTACTCTAAGCACAGACAGATGGTGTACACAGATTCCATCCTGGGTCGGAGTGGTGTCATCAGGAAGGATATCCAGCTGTCAGCTACCACTAACATTAGGCAAATATTTAGGCAAAAGGCAACAGTTCCAGGTTTGAGTACTGGTCAGTAAACAATTTCTTCCACATTCTGGAAACAATCTCCCATTCTGGGGTTAAGCCATGTTTCCATAATATCCTTTCTTCACAGACTATTATTCCTACAAAGCATGCAGAACAACTTCTGTGAAGTTGGAAGGTAGGAGATGAAGTACTGGCAGAAGTAAACCATGAGAGTGGGACATGAGTCATGCTTGGATAGCGTAGTCAGTAAAGCACTTAGCTGTAAAACATCTCAGGTTCAAGTTCCTATCTGGCACACAGTTTTAATCTGCCAGGAAGTTTCAAATCAGCACGTACTCAGCTGCAGAGTAAACATTCATTCTGGGGCTTTAAAACTTGGCAGTAGAAATCAATATTGATGGTCTGGCCTTTGGGCATGAATTTTTAATGCAAAATACTGCAAATGTCAAAAAATATGATGAGCAAGCATTTGGGTAAACTGTGGACCTCCTCGTCTTCTTCAGTCATGGAGATGATGGGCTCTTCCAATGCGAACAATGTTGCTTTGCCTAAGGGTCAAACCTGTATACCCATGTTTAGTCACCTGTAATGATCCTTGACATTAAGGATGGGTCATCCACAGCATGCTGACACTGTTCTTTCTGCTCCTGTGTCAGTACCCTCAGGTCAAATTTGGCTGAAATAGACCAGATGTCAAAACTGCACCTGACAATTGTCTGTACTGTTCTGGCAATGGCAGCAATTTTGTGGATTGTTCTCCAACAATCCTCATACACAAGTTGCTGAATAATTTTGACATTTTTGGATGTCCTGCTGATGGAACCGATCTTTCCGTCTTCCAGTGATGTTCTTCCACTCGTGAGGTGTGTGTGCCGCTCGAAACAGCTTGTATAACTCATTGCAACATTGTTGTACACTTTCCAAATCATGTCAAGCATCTCCCCCCATTTCACACACAATTTTATATTTGATCATTGTCCTAAGTTACTGTTCAGGCTGAAATTGGAGAGGTGGTAACAAATGTGGTCAGAACAGCACCAGCTCCACATCTCTTAATGTAAACACGATATTCTCTCTCGTCACACTGATCTGTGAAGGTCAGAGCTCCCTGTGTCTGTGCTTGCAGCATTGCACTGTCATTTGTTAGTGTGTTACAGAGCTAGTCTTGAAACTTTTTGATACTACCATGTATTTTAAACAGCAAGAGAAACATTGCAATTAATATCCCGCAATTTGATGGCTCCATAATTTGGTACCTCTACAGGATATAATCATCAATGAGAGCTCTCAGCTGGGGTACGACATACCTAAAGAAACTTACAGACTCTCTTCATACCAAATTAAGACCATTACTGAGTCTTAAGGTAGGGTTACCAAGTATTAGTACGATGCCTCCCTGGAGTGAATAATTTTTGTATGGGGTGTCTTTTTATGAAATGTAATGTAATACTGAAGATGATTGTATGACAAGAGTAATACTCCTTAATTAAGTGACCCATAGAAATCTTCCTCAGTTCTAGTTTTTCGTCGTTATGGGTGGATGCAGACTTAGAATTTTAAGAACACGAGTACAGGCAGTAACAAAGCAGTACAAGTTCAGGGAACTAACAGTGTAATTAATTTTGGTAGTATCAATTAATTAGTTTCCAAATATGTATATACACAAAAGCAGAGTATAAATCTCTGTAAAACTAGACATGTATGTATGAATTAACCAACTTTTAATGATATCTTCTCTTTTTACATGGTGAGCAAAATAAAACTGGCTGAGAAAATATTTATAAGACTGGCATGGACTCTCAGCCAGTGATGAACAGGAGAATAGCCCATAACAGAAAATGCAGGAAACCTTGATTTTGATGCACAAGTTGATTGCTGTCCCATGTCTGCACATGTGCATCTCCCATAACCCGTCCCGAGTACTTCACGGTGTCATTACATTTGAGTGTATGACAGGGGCAGACATGTTTAATGACCAATTGAATGCAACAAAAAATGGTGGCCAGTTGAATGCAATGCAAAATGGTGCTCATGTTAAACTGTGCATGTTCATTGTCAAGTCTTATTTGAAGCACAATTTGTAGAAAACATGTTCAGAACTGTTTGTGCAAGAGTATAAGACTGTACGTGTTTTGGCAAAATCTTCAGCAAAGTATGCAATGCAAAACATAGTGGTAAATGGCACAAAATGGACGCTGTATGGAATGAAAACAATAAGTATCCAAAAGAGTTCAAAACCAGAAAATGATACTCGAATGAAGGAAAGCCTGAAACAAAGTCCAATAAAACCTCCACACTGTTTATAAGTGCAAGTGGAAACTAAGCGACTTCTGCGTCGAAACATTAACCAGCTGTATTCTTACAAATTTACTGTTGTGCATGAGTTAAAGGGTCCAAATGAATTTCTGAGTGTTGAGTTCTGCTGCTGGTACCTAAGTGAAGTGGAATCAGGAGTTTTGGATCCTCAGTTTTTCATTTCTTCAGATGAGGCCTGGTTCAGCCTGCCAGGGTATGTGAACTCACAGAACATGCCCCATTATGCATCAGCAAATCCCCATTAGTTCTCGGAATAGCCGTTGCATAACCTTAAGATTGGTGTTTGGTGTGCAGTGTCTTGTGTCTCCATCCTAGCATGATTCTTTCACCAAACTGTTAATGCAAACTTGTACATCAAATGGTTCAAATGGCTCTGAGCACTATGGGACTCAACTGCTGAGGTCATTAGTCCCCTAGAACTTAGAACTAGTTAAACCTAACTAACCTAAGGACATCACAAACATCCATGTCCGAGGCAGGATTCGAACCTGCGACCGTAGCGGTCTTGCGGTTCCAGACTGCAGCGCCTTTAACCGCACGGCCACTTCGGCCGGCACTTGTACGTCCAGATACTGTTTATAACCCATATGTGGATCAACTCACAGAATATGAATGACTATATGGATATTGTTAGCAAGACGGAGGAATAGCACACACAGCCTTGACAATCTTGTCACGAGTGCACAGAGTGTACAGGGAGGAGAGGACAATCAACAGAGACAGTGCAATCTCCTGGTCACCTCAGTCATCTGCTCTCTCCCTGTGATTCTTACCTGTGAGACAAATTGAAGGGTCACTGTACTCAAATAATCCTTATACACTGCAAGACTAAAAAAGACCATTGAGATTCCCATTGCTGCTACCCCTCAGGCAGAGCGGCTATAAGTGTACCACAGTTTAAAAAACCAAGCACAGCACTGCATTGACATCAACAATGCCCATTTCCAGCATCTTCTCTGATGTTCATTAACAAGGGTCAATCTTGCATCAGTCTTATTGTAAATATTTTTCCGAGCCATTTTATTTTGCCACCCACTCTTAAGATGTCTGTCTAATGTATCTGTAAAAAATAATCTAGGGATGAATAAACAGCTAACTAACTAGCATACATAGTTTTTTGTTCTAAGCATTGTACTCACCAGACTTTAGTAGTAATGATATTGAAGAGCTTCTAAGTGAGTTACAGTATTTTTGTAATATGTCTGCTCCAACTTAAATCATACATGAAAAACAAATTAATAAGGAACTGCCATTTCAGGAAATGGAGTGAGCATGTCAAAACCCAATTACGTAAAAGGAAATAAAGAACTTCTGCAGGATAGCTTAGTTAAGGCAACCTACATTTAAAAAAAAAATGGAACTATCCATAGTTTTAACTTGGAAAACTACAACTGAAATGCCCTTAAAGTACATAAAAAAAGAACTTGCTAACTATTCACTTGCAGTGCTGTCAATGACAGTTAAGTACTGTTGATGGATAATCGTACGGCAAAACCAAATGACCACCACTTGGTGTACCAAATGTCAGCTTTCCCTAAATATAGATAAAAGAATGTGATACTATTTGGTAATGTGGCCAGTGGCAAATGTTTGGAGATAACAATATTTAAATATATGGAGGTAATACTTTGCAGGAAGAGTAAGTTGGGACAAAAATGCAGGGAAGTCCGATGAAAGACATGGATATGCTGGGCGAGATCTTGGAAAATGCAGTGCAGCTGTAAAGGGAACTGTAATGGTGACACTCAAACTGTACACATCAAAAAAAAGTTTTGCATCAACCCGGTTCCCAGAACTCCTGAAGACAGATGTTGACTGTGGATATCTTATCACAGACACAGTCCCTTTGATTGTTCAGAGATGTCACTAAACTCGCCCAAAGATGTAAACAACCATGCATGAACAGCTCCTATTAGACAGAGGGGGTCTGACAGCCAATCAGTTCCAGTCATTCCACCAGGACGGAGGTACACGGCTCGTGTTGTCTGTAGTTCAACCATGCCTAGACGGTCAATACTGTGGTTCGATCGCTTCTGCAATATTACTTTGTGCCAGGAAGAGCTCTCAACAAGAGAAGTGTCCAGCCATCTCGGGATGAACCAAAGCGATGTTATTCGGACATGGAGGAGATATAGAGACAGGAACTGTTGATGACACACTTCGTACAAGCCGCCCAAGGGCTACTACTGCAGTGGATGACCTCTACCTACAGATTATGGCTCAGAGGAACCCCGACAGCAACGCCACCATGTTGAATAATGCTTTTCATGCAGCCACAGGATGTTGTTTTACAACTAAAACTGTGCGCAATAGGCTGCATGATGTGCAACTTCACTCCCGATGTCCATGGCAAGGTACATCTTTGCAACCATGAGCACCATGCAGCACAGTACAGATGGGCCTAACAACATGCCAAATGGATCACTCAGGACTGACATCATGTTCTCTTCACCCATGAGTGTCGCATTTGCCTTCAACCAGACAATCATCGGAGACATGCTTGGATGCAACCCGGTCAGGATGAATGCCTTAGACACACTGTCCAGTGAGTGCAGCAAGGTTGAGGTTCCCCGCTGTGTTTAGGTGGTGTTATGTGGGGCCAATGAACGCCGCTGGTGGTCATGGAAGGCACCATAATGGCTGTACAATAAGAGAATGCCGTCCTCTGACCGATAGTACAACCATATCGGCAGCATATTGGCGAGGCTTTCGTCTTCATGGACGACAATTCGAGCCCCCATTGTGCACATCTTATGAATGACTTCCTTCAGGATAACGATGTCGCTTGACTACAGTGGCCAGCCTGTTATCCAGACATGAACCCCATCGAACATGCCTGGGAAAGATTCAAAAGGGCTGTTTATGGATGATGTGACCCACCAACCACTCTGAGGGATTTACGATAAATCACCGTTGAGGAGTGGGATAATCTGGACCAACAGCACCTTAATGAACTTGTGGATAGTATCCCACATCAAATACAGACATGCGTCGATGCAAGAGGACGTGCTACTGGGTATTAGAGGTACTGATGTGTACAGCAATCTGGGCCACTACCTCTGAAGGTATCACTGTTTGGTGATACAACATGCAATGTGTGGTTTTGATGAGCAATAAAAAGGGCGGAAATTATGTTTATGTTGATCTCTATTCTAATTTTCTGTACATGTTCCGGAACTCTTGGAACTGAGTTGATGCAAAACGTTTTTTGATGTGTGTATTTAGAGTAGAATCTGTCAGGTCATACTTTGTATTAACATACATAAATGTTACAAGATTTTTTCCTTTGCATTTTTCTTTTTTCCAGTTTATTAGTAACACTATAGAAATGAGTGCAAATGTGTATGATGATCCTATAAATAAGATTCTAAAGTTTTTTGTTTTGTTTTTTGAGAGCTGTAACAGTGTGAGTATGGGCTATCTTGTCATGCTTTTTCTAGACAAAGAAGACCGGTTTTTGAACAATACTGTGAAACAGAGCATAGATGACAGTTATAAAAACCAACAACAGTGAGCAGCAGGGGAATCAGAACAATTAACCCTTTAACTGCTCTGGACGTGTTAACGCACACGCCTTTGTACCTGTCCCTGTGTGCTCTGAATGTGTTTATGCGTGCCACCAGTCCTTCTACCTGGTACTTTGAACGTTCAGAGTATCAGGAAGAAGGACTCGTGGCATGTGTAAAAACATTCAGAGCACACAGGGACAGGTACATCCAGAGCAGTTAAAGGGTTAATGTTGAAACTCGACTTATTAAAAAAAGAAAATGAAAAGAAAAGGTCTTTCACAGAGCAATGCACTGCTCAAGGTATTATATATGTAGATATGGTGGTGTGATGGATCAAAAGTAGAGTCTTTTGATTGTAAGTTAAGAATAACAGGTCATGCTTCAAAAGAAAATAGTTTAGTTGAAAAGTATACTTCCCAGCCCATCACATCCAATCTTTCTATTGCTGATACCTCTAAAAACAGCTTAGGAGTACACTGCTTGTCACTCAGAATTATACTGGTCTTAAATGTTTTAATCAACTACTTCAACAAGGCTATGAATTTCTAAAATCATGCCCTGAAATAAGGTCCATTCTGCTCAACATTTTCTTCACTACACCTAGAATAGCTTTTTTTGTGCCCTCACAATCTCTGCAATATCCTTGTCAGACCCTATGCACCTCCTGTACCCACCTCCTTACCCTATGGCTCCTACCCTATGACTATACCCACTTAAGACTTGCCATACTGACTGGCAAAACAGATTCCTTCAAAGGGAGGGCCACCTGTGAAATGATGAATGTCATATGCCAGCTGTTATGTAAATACCATTCAGCCTTTTATGTTGGCATTAGTTATCAGTTAGCATGAATCGGCTCAGGCAGAGGGTGTACAGTGGCAACACACAACATCTGTTGAAGAGCATGCTCTACAACATGACAGTTGTGACCTCAGTGCCTGTTTTAACACACATGCCATCTGGATTCTTGCCCTAGACAGAAGTTTCTCAGAACTCCACATGTGGAAACTGACACCACAGCATGTCCTTCATTGTCACCATCCACCTGGCCTTAATTTACATTAATTTCTATAGTCTCAGCATTTCTTCATAGTAACTATTATTTTCTTCACTTCCTTTTAGTTTTCTATATCTTTCATTTTCTGACCTATCTATTTTTCACAACTCCCACCCACCTCTAACACATACAATGCAATTAGCTTTCCACTCTCACCAACTCGTGCATGATGTTTTGGCAGCAATCTCTGTCTTACACATTACCCTATCTTCCACTTTTAAGCTCTCAGGATTTCAAATCTCATCCGGTGCAGTCCCCAGAATCAGTCTTTCCTTCTCATCTTGTCCATTAAGTCTCTGCAGACCCTGGGTTCTGTGTGACTTTTTTGAACTCTGCCCCTTTTCCTCAACCTTACTAGACTTTTTTCTTCAGCCCTCTTCCTTCACCTTCAAACTTTCTGTCAGAAGAAGGAACCACTGGCTCCAAAAGCTTGCAAACTTTAATACCTTCATAAGTGTGTTCCGCTGCTGCTGCCTGGTGAGTAGATTTTTTTATCTATCCAATTACATTATATTTTCAAAAACTTATTATTTTCAATGAAACAAGTAACTATTTTCTATGTTTACTTGTTTAATGACCAGTGAACCATTTAAAAGCTACAATCCTACTGAATAATAAATGTTGAATATTATGTGAAACTTTATTTTAACATACGTCTATACAGTAATCAAAATGCCAAGCAAACTGAAGTCTTTGTTTCAGTTTTCATACTCATGGAAAACAATGTAGTAGTTCTCTACTGATGAATTTTGAACACTTTGAGTCTGATAAATAGCTGTTAGTACAATCTACTAACAGTCACACACAATAAGTACATGGGGCTGTGATCGAATACATGTAGTAGGTGCTAGTACTGCAATGATTCTTTTACATATCACTGCAGTAATGGGCAGTGTTGACTGGTAATTATACTTAACTATCAGAGTCAGATTTCAGAAATAAACTGAAGAGTGTCTCCAGTTGTGTCAAAGACTGTTTTTCCCTAGCAGTGATGGGTAGGCCCACTAAGTAACAGTAAGAAGTATTAGAGAATTCACTATATTTATTGGAAGAGATGTGATAAAATTAGCAAGCATGACTGAACATTTTTTTTCCATGGATCAGTCCAAAGAGCTTGCGATACTTAATTCTTGGGCTTTGTTAGAATATAATAAAATAGAATTACAGTTGCCTTAGTCTAATAATATAAAGGTGTTACGATAATATTTCATTTAGCTATAAGTATTTAAGCAACTTTGATACTGCCCAAAATGTTGTACTGTCCGCTGAGATCAGCACAGACTTTTTGGTATTGTAAAGATGAAAAAGATAATTGGAACAGACCACTGTAACTGGAAGCATCTGAGGCAGAACAGTAGTAAATGGGACTTAGAGTAGAAAAATAAGACAGTTAAACAAATGTCAGTGTTTTCTTTTGGCTGTAGTGCCAGTGTAGCAAACTCAAAGGAGTTCAAGTGATGAGATAAAAGAGTTTTATGTGGCTCTATAGAAGGCATTGACAATAGAAGTAGTTAACAGGTTTTATACCCTCCTCCCCCCTACCCGATTCCCCATAGTGACTGTAGAGGGAGATTAGAGATTTTCGCTGTTACTGTGAATTTAGTAATCACTGTGTTCTATTTGTTAATTCCTACGTAGTGTTCATACAGAGTGTCCCAGGAGAAACGGTCAGTCTATAACTGGGATGCACATTTGAAGCAGAAAGCTTTAAATGGAAATATGCCCAATTCCCTATGGTTTAGAAGAGAGAACACGTTAAATGTACTTTTGTTTTTGAGCTAGAAATAGACACAAGTGTCTTATCCACCCAGTCTCTTTGATGTTTTATTCTAGCCCAACCTACCCCATTGATTTCAAGCTCTTTGCCCGAGATGCCTTTTTGGTATTAAACTAGCTAATGCACAGTTGTCCCTGACATGTTGTGAGTTAAGTAGTGTGAGGGATTGATAGTATATCAAAGAGAAGCAATGATTGACTGTGTTTGTACATGCATTCGCTAATATGCCATATATCTACAATAATGCTGCATGTTTATGGCTTCTGCAATGGTAGTGCTCCAGCTGCGGTTGAAGAATACCACTGGCACTTCCCGACACATGGAATTCCTGGTCATAGAGTGTTTACTAGAACTTTTAGCACATTGCTTGAACCAAGTACTATCAGCACATGGCGACTTCCTGCACATATCAGTGTCCCACAAACATGTGCATGGCATACATTGCATGCGGAAAACTTGTACCCATTCCATATATAGCGTACCAACAATCTTCCCATCAGTGATAATGCCACAAGAGTTGAATTTCATCACCGATTAAATAGCAATCACCACTTACTTCCATTAATACTGTACACTGATCAAGCTATGCTTATGTGAAATGGAATCAGCAACACACATAATAAATCATTGATGGTTGCAGGAAAATTCATCCACTACAATAAAAACCGAAGTCCAAGTTCATTTTTCAATCAATGTCCGGTGTGGCATGATCAGTAACATGCTGATAGGTCCAGTCATTTTAGAAGCACAAATGACAGGACAGAATTTTTTTGGAAAATTTGTTTGTTAACACCATGAAAATGCTCCTTTGGCCCCACAGATTGCAATGTACTTCCAGCATGATGGAACCCCTGCAAATTTTATGAGACATTTGAGGAAACATCTCAGTCACACTTATGCATATCACTGGATCGTCATGGTAGTACAATTAATGGGCCACCAACATTGCCAGACTTTATGCTGTTAGATTTTTGTTTAAGGGGTTGGATGAAGTCTGAGGTGAAAAAAAAGGTGAATATCCAAAACAAACTATTTGGTCACATCATGAATGCTGCAACACTCATTAGGGACTATTCGGAATCACTTAGACAAGCAACACAGCATGTTCTGCCAAGAAGGCCCAAATGCACTGAAGTCAATGGTGGTTCATTAAATATTTATTGTGAACAGTAAAACAGCAGTAATACGACATGTATGACAACACTTGGAGGGAATGCATTAAAAATATGTATCTGTCAATTGACACTTCGTAAAACGCATGCAGTAATTTAAATGTTTGTTTGACACTGCCGTAATGGAGCCATAGTCACAGTAGATAATTTTTTTTCTTTAAAGAAAGATGTTACATTACCAGTTTCAATGAACTATGTCATCATTTTCAAACATAAAACATCATTTGGAAAATATATAATGGGAATTACAATTACAAGAAATAACGAGACCAGGCAACCAAGGCAGTGGTGGCACAACCAAGTCACTACAAGTTATGCCCATGCTTCCCCAATGTTCATTCTATGTTCTAATGTAGAATAGATAAAAACTACACCAGGGTAAAAATTACCAAGAATTCTTGCAATGTGTCCTGCTGTGACACAATGATTGTATGACTTATATAAATTCATAAATCATAGCCTGTCTGTCCTACATGAGAGTACCAAATGTTATGAGATTCTTTTTTTGGAATGTAGTAAAATTATGTGCTGCATTCCATATGAAAGCATGCTGTGCTTGATAAACTTGCAATTTGTGAATTTATATCAGCCATATGACCATTGTGTCACAGCAGGACACACTGCAGGAATTCTTGGTAATCTTTACCCTGGTGTAGTTTACATTAGGAAATGGAATGAATGTTTGGGCAAGCATAGGCGCAATTTGTAGTGATTTGGTTGTGCTATCATTGCCTTGGTTGCCTGGTCTCATTACTTCTTGTAACTGCAGTCAGATGTATGGTCATAATTCCCACTATATATTCTCCAGCTGATGTTTTACATCTGAAAATGGCAACAAAGTTCATTGAAACCGGTAATGTAACCCCATTTTTTCAAGAAAAATTTTTATATGGTGTGACTACGGCTTTACTATTGTAGTGTCAAATAAACATTTAAGTTATATTATGGTCACACTCCTTACGACAACTATGTTGGAATACAGAAGCATGCAGTACAGTTTACTAACTGTTGTACATATGCAAACCTGACAATATATTGAACATTACAGAAAATAAATAACAATATTAAGTGCATTCTATCTCGGAAAGCATTCAGAATAGGGTTAAGATTTGTGTAAACAGGCTCAGGACACACACACACACACACACACACACACACACACACACACACACACACACACATAGACAGGAAAAGAAAGCCAGGAAAAGAGGCAGGAAATAAAAAGGGAGAGGCAAGAAGGGAACTGAGAATTTTTCAAACAGTATCAAAAAAACATTTGATGAATTTTGAAGGGAGATGAATGATAGTCTTAATTAACTTTAAATGACAATAGATAATACAGTGGTAACATGAATGCTCCGATCACAGAACTATCTGTTACAGAACAGGAGGATCATGATGAAATTCAAAAGCTGGAAAATGAGGCTGAAATATTTAAACAACAAAGTCTAAATTTCAAAGGAGTATAGGAGTCCTTAGTTCAGAACTTGGGTAATTTAAGAGAGACAGAGAGAGAGAGAGAGAGAGAGAGAGAGAGAGAGAGAGAGAGAGAGAGAATGTGATTTGCCTGTGGACACTGGCAGTGTCACGGGTGGTGAATTCTACTGTTGTGTGGAAAAACAGGCAGGAAAAATAGTTAACAGTAATGTCACTCCACCACTGTACAGTAGTTGGGAAGGTGTCAGTAGACTAACGGGAAACATGAAGAGCCCGGCGCAGGCATTAATGTCAGTCACGCATGTGTAGGCAGTCATAATACAAAACATGTGCATTCAAATGAAAGACACAATTCATGGAAAGAGTTCTGGTTTGATGGGCAAAGGTATCATACAAAAATTTCCTGCCTTTGACCCTGAAGGTAGCGCTCATCTTCTTTTGTTTCTAAGGAAAATACAATTTGTAATAAACCATTCAGAAGGTAGTGTGTTGCAATGGGGATTGCTGAATGTGGAAAGATTCCAACCATATGAACTACATGAGGGGAAGTAGAAAGCAGAATTTTGGACACCAGGGATCCAGAAATGCTTAAGGAGCTATTAGAACCTGGGGTTTATAATGAATCATTGACTAGATACAGAAATTTTGGAGAGTGGAATACAAATCTGGATGCAAGAGTTGATGAATCACACACGATTTAAATATTAATTATCCAGTTAACAAGGACAACTAAAGAAAAATTAAAGGACAGAACTTGAGAGAATATTCAAGTCTTATTAGAATTTCTGTATCATCTTCATTATTTCAACTATTCTGAAGTAGAACACATGTTAGCAATTGGACTACAAATAACTGCAATATGGGAAGATGGATAACAGATGGCAGAGTGAATGATGTGACCAAGAAGAGCTATTGCCAACTAATGCATAATACACCTCCATATTTTAACAACAAATGAAAGGCCAAATGGCCAACATAGGATAAACAAGAGAGATGAAGGATCTGAGGGACACAGATGTTCTTGAAAAAAAAATCCAAGAGCAGTGTATAGATATGAAGGGGCAATCAATATGATAGAGCCAGTTAGTCATGATCAAATTACTGTCTCCAACTAAGCAAAAATTTTGTAGAATTCTGTGAGGGTGTGGTGTAACATTTTGTTCATTCAGAATAATAGGTTACACTTGTTTCTTTCATGCTGATGAAAGATGTTGATGTAAAAACATTGTTTATGAAATTAATATGTAGAGCACTTTCCACTGTGCATGCACTGGTTTGATGGCTGTACTGAGTCAGAGTGAGACATGAGAGCACAGAATGTCAGCAATGTGTAATGGTGACTGAGCGTCTCTACCTGCTGTGAAAGGGTTGCTTATGCTTTGGTGTCACAGTCTGGCACTTTTCTGGAAGGCAGATAATAAGACATGCTGAGAAAATGACAATTCCCGGGAAAGCAGTTGATAGAGGCTTAAGAGAAACGTCAGTCTGTTCTGTTCTGAGATTCTATTCTATTCTGTTCTGTTCTAAGAGACTGTTCAGAGATGTTGTTTTGATGTACTGATTAATAAGAGATCTGTTCACCCAACATTTTAATTGTTATATCTGTGTAATAAAATACAGGAGAGTTATTGAAAGACGTTTATGTCATTTACTAACTTGAAAACTTTGAAGCTCTCTTATAGCAATCAACCCCCTGCAGATGGAGAAGAAGTCACATGGCAAGAACTGGTGGCACTGCATAACAGGTCCACTGCATCAAGATAATTCAAGAAAGGTGACTGTACAAGAAAATAATTAAGGTAAAAATTATACGGGATAGCATCAGGATGAGAGATCATTTGGAAGGTAACATGTCTTCTGGGCTCAATCTGGCCACACAACAATGAAGTTACATTCCAAGAGTTAAGAAACAGAATATTGATCTTCATTTATATGATATCAGGAGGGAGAATTATTGGGGAAACTTGCTGGAACGGAGCGAGAATGTGAAGTTTAATCACAGCATACAATTGAAGGGCTAGTAAATTTATTATTTCATTCACAATCAGAGTTATATCTAAGAGATAATATGATTTTCTAGTTGATTTCAAGAAATTTTGAATGTATCACAGCTACTAAGGTTTCCCTTAAGTTGTTATACGATATTTCAACCAAGTAATGAAATGATGTGCTGACTTCATAGTGTCCCCCTTGAGTTATCTTTATAATTAGATTAAGAGTGAATGTGTGTTCCTAGAAAGACTGAAAATGCAGTAGTGGTGCCCATTTATAAAGATGAAGATAAGTAAGTGACCTATAATATTACAGTCCTCTTTCCCTCTTTTCTATGTTTTCAAATATTTTTAAGAATGTGACTTATAACAGAAAGTTAAGACATTTCTCTGACAATAATCTTTTAACAGCATGACAGTATGGCTTCAGCAAAGGCTTCTATGCAGAGAAAATAATACATAATTTCATGAAATCACTTGTGGCAGAACTAAACAAGACAAATTATATGCTATAATCCTGTACACAGCGCGTGGATATGTGCCGCAGCACCAGACTGCTGATGCACTACACTTCAAATAGTCCGCCAATGATATCTGTGTGGGCCGGCAACCAGAGGTTGGCTGCAGTGGGTCAAAAGACTAGTGTGCATGCCACAACATCCACCATGCCACCTACTGAAGCTCTCCTCTGTATAAAAACAGCGCAGCTGGCACTCCTTCTCAGATTGTGTTCTATTGCTTACTGCAATGTTTCTATGTTTGTTGTTTACTTGAATAAGGATAAATAATTTTTTTTCTTAGTGGCCACACTATTGGTTGTGTCTAGCATCATGACACAATTGGAGATGAGTGTAGTTTTGACTTCTGTGTGCTCTGTATGGTTGGCCGGGCGGTTCTAGGCGCTACAGTCTGGAACTGAGCGACCGCTACGGTCACAGGTTCGAATCCTGCCTCGAGCATGGATGTGTGTGATGTCCTTAGGTTAGTTAGGTTTAAGTAGTTCTAAGTTCTAGGGGACTGATGACCTCAGAAGTTAAGTCCCATAGTGGTTTGTGGTTGGTTGGTTTGTGAGATTGAAGGGACCAGACTGCACTGGTCATCGGTCTAAGTCCCATAGTGCTCAGAGCCACTTGAACCATTTTCTTTGCTCTGTCTGTTTGGTTGTTCCATTGGTGCTCATGTCCATGGAGGCAGTGCTCAAATCTCTCCTCGAGCAGCAGCAGGCTCTCATAGTTGCTATCACAAATTTGACAGCCACACTGACTATGCAGGATTCTACGCTGTCAGCATACCTTCCAGCTTTTCCCTATTACAATGATGCAGCTGAAAACTAGGAGGATTGCAAGATGCAGCTTCAGCAACACTTCCACACTGTCATTGATACAGGAGTGTAAGGCTTTGTTTCTTTCTTGGCTTTCACCTTTGATTTACCAGTTGTTGTGCTGACCCTTGGATTTACCATTTGTTGTGCTGATCAGCACTGCTCCAGGAACCAGTATTGTTTCATTCAACAAAATGTGTAAGTTGTTGTCAAATTATAACTTTAAGTGTACACATGTGACTGCAGCACATTGAGTTCAGTCACAGTCATAAACTGCTCCACTAGTCCTACTGGGCTTTGGCGTCTGAACTCCATAGTGTCAGTCATAAATGTCAGTTTGTTACTGATTCCTATGCTGAGTTTATGGACTGTGACACCATCATCCAGCTGGTTCCTGACAAGGAGGTGGCTCACGTGAACTACAGTGTGAGAATCCATCTTTGGTTGAAGTGTTAAATATTGCTCAATCTCAAAGTATCTTGTGCTGCTGATCAGACTGAGGCTTAGTGTGACATAACTGTAGTGCCTCCTGTTCCAGGTCATTGGGCGTCAATTAGTTCTCAGGGGGAGAACAATGTATCAGCTGTAGAAATGCAGCCGCTGCACCACAGTGGACAGTGATGTGCCAAGCAACAACAACAACAACAACAACAACCACCACCGCAGAGACAGCACTCAGCACTACCATACTGCCCATACTGTGACGTGCAACATGACGAGGCCACATGCCAAGGTGACTTGCAACAACTATAGGACATACAGCATTTGTGTGTTGTTCCCAGCCATCTCCTGCAGATATGGACATGGGTGTTACTTCTGTATCATCAGTGCTTAAAAATAATAACAAACTGTTTCTTGAAGAGTGATTGATGGACAAAGTGCTCTGACTACAAGTGGATGTGGTTGCAACTCTGACATTGTTGAACACACAAACTTATGTAGACGTGGGATCTCCAGTGTTGTCTTCAGTACTAGATGTTTGGTAAATTACAACAAGCAGCATGTAACAAATTTGGGGCAATTTAAAGCTCCCACTGTTTATAAATCTGTGGTTCATTTCTTGACATTTCTGGATGATACTGGTGTGGACAATCTGTTTGGTCTGGATGCTTTCAATGCTTCTGGATTTTTCCATTTCAGATGCAGTGCATCCCATACCCAACCAGGTCCCTTACCAGCAGTTAGGTTCTCTGTGTTCTGAGTTCTCATCTCTTTATCTGGAAGGATCAGACTGTGCCATTAATTTTACAGCTCATATTACCCTGAAAACTATGACGTGGCCACACTTTTTCCAGATGCATCCAGTGACCTTGTGTGATCAAGTGAAATCTGAATTGGACACGATATCATTGGGGATTGTATAGGGCCAGCCGCAGTGGCCGAACAGTTCTAGGCGCTTCAGTCAGGAACCGCGCAACTGCTACAGTCGCAGGTTCGAACCCTGCCTCAGTTATGGATGTGTGTGGTGTCCTTAGGTTAGTTAGGTTTAAGAAGTTCTAAGTTCTAGGGGACTGATGACCTCAGATGTTAAGTCCCATAGTGCTCAGAGCCATCTGAGCCACTTTTTTGACTGTATAGCCTATTACATCAAGTGAGTGGTCTACCTACTCATGACCGCTAAAAAACAAAGTGGTCAGCTTCATCTCTGTGGCGACTTTAAAGTTTCCATTAATGCTCAATATATCACTGACACACATTGTTTGCCCCATCAAGATGAGTTATTGGCCAAGTTTCTCTAAAACTGATTTATCTGAAGCGTTTTTTACATAATTCCATTCGTTTAGGATTTGGAAACGCTTCTTGCATTTAACATGCCCTTCGGGTTTTACCAGAATCAGTGTCTCCCATTTGATGTAGATTTTCAGCTTTTTTTGGAACGTTTGATGATCTCCATTCTGGGGTCATGTATACTTGTATGAGTCTAAGCTCTATCTCATTACAGACCACAAGCCATTGGTTTTGTTTTTAATCCTTCAGCACATCACCTCCAGCAGTGGGCCTTGAAATACATTTTCAGCCTACCACACAACATGCCAATGGTGATACACTGTCCAATTCCCAATGAGGCTGTACCCTACTTTTGACTAAGATGAGCTCCTTTGTTTCCACTTAAATGTTGAGGCACAATGAACATTGTAAGGGGTTCTATTTAAGGGTTCCCAGGTCACAGTTGCTGTTGCTGATCTGGTTTAGTACCAAGTTGTTCACCTCGTTCAATATGTTTGGCTGGACAGACCTCTGGACAGGGATTATGATCCTTTGAGTAACTATTTTGCCCTCCATCACTGCCTTTTGGTGTTCAATGGTGTTCTCTTAGCTATGGATGGGCTGTTGCCTAGGGGATGATCCTGGCTGTCCTATGGCAGGATGTGCTTCAGCTCCTACATCTTGGTCACTGGAGGGTCTCGTGTACAACCCACTGACCCATCAACCCATCAATACGTGGTTTGTTCCAGCGCTGACAGTGACATTGTGCATTTGTCATGGGCCATTCTCAGTGTGTTACACAACAGGTGTTGCCGTAGGCAACCTCTCTCTGTGGCCTGCACCACAGCATTCATGGGAATGCATCCACGTTGTTTCACAGGATCCTTCCTGAATTTTTATTGGTTGTTGATTGCTGAAGCTTTCTCTAAATTTCCATATATTATCCACTGTTCTTCCACATCAGTCATGGATATGGTTCAGGCCCTCTCAAAACTTTTTTTCTATTGAAGGGCTACCTTAAACATTTGAGATGGATAGCAGTCCACAGTTTGTATCCCTGACCTTCTATGATTTCTGCACCCATCAAGGCATTTTCCACTTGACTGCTCCTCCTCCCCCCTCCCCCCCAAATCTAACAGTAAGGCAGAATGGCTCATCCGCATGTTTAAGGTTCAACTGAAGATGAGCATTGCTGACTCTTCCATGGACAATGTCTTGATGCACTTATTGGGTTCCTACTGGTTTATGCTGGTGGACAGTCAAACATCTGACAAAGTACTCTGTCATCACCAGCCACATAATCTCCCGCAACTGCTCATGCTGCCTCACGAATGTCCATTGGTGCAGCCCTCATTGCAGTTTGCTCCTGCTCCACTGTCTGGGCTCAAGGGTTCGACCGTCAACCGAAGAAGATTCCGGCCATGGTCCACAGCCACCACAGCCACTGCTTCTGTTTGGCGTACAGCAGTGTGGAGCTGGTTGTGCACCGTGACAATCGACTGTGTACTCGTGATACGGCAAGGGCAGAGGGTTTGCTCACCACCTTTGCCCCCTACCTCAGTGCCTGTCAGAGTCTAGTGAGATGTCCTTGCTGCAGGAATGGCCCCATCCTCCTTGTGGACATCGCTGCCTCCTGTCTCTACTGCAGAGTATGGCTCCCTGACTCACGCTGCCAACCCTTCCTGTGATGCTTCACTGCCACCTGCGCTTATGCTACCAGCTGGGCCAGTACCGTCGGGTCCTTCACCACTGGCATCCCTGATAGCCCCACCGGAGTGGCCAGTGCCTTCACTGTTCGCACCATTCCCCCATATCAAGGACCCAGACACTGAGATGCTGCCATCACCCTTGTCGTCATTCCTTCCTTATGGCTATTTTGAGGGAGGCAGCTGCTGCTTATGTGTGTGGATGCGCCACTGCCACTCCTACTCAACTGTTCTGGCCCAGAATCACCTTCTGCCACTGCTGTCATCACCTGCACCACCTGCCACAGAGGCCATGGGTGTGTCTGTAATCACCCCAATGCCTGCATCAGAGGAGTGCCATTTCCCTAACCGGAGAAAAAGTTTGCCAGTTTGTCAATTGCAGCTGTATGGGCTGGCCACCAGAGGCCACCTGCAGTGAATCACATGAGTAGTGCTCATGGCACAGTGTCCGCAGAGCTGTCTACTGGAGCTCTCCCCCCCCCCCCCTCCCCCTTCCCCCCATCCCTCTTCCTCAATATAAAGACAGCACAGTCAGTCCTCCTCCTCAGATTGTCTTCTACTGCTTATTGTAGTGTTACTATGTTTGTCATTTACTTGAATGTAGATAAATGAACTTTTATTCTTAGTGGCCACACCATTGGCTGTGTCTAGCATTATTATGGAAACTTAAATGTTATGGCAGTAAAGGCAATATCTCTTGCGTGGGTGGAGTCATATCTTAACAACAGAAATTATAGTCACAGAACAAGTGATAATACACAGAAAAAAACTGAATTCAGAGTGGAGAAGCTTTAAATAGTGTAACCTGCAAGTTTTGGTATTTAGCTAAGCCATATTCTTGACCTACATAAGTGATTCAGAAAACAAATTGTAGAACTCTTCAAAATCTGTGATGGTTTATGATAGTTCCAATATAATAGCAAGAGCAGGCACTGCCTCCAGGGGGAGTGACTTTGAAAGGTCAGTTCATTTGAAGAGCGAAACCAGTTAACAAAAAATATGAAGTGCAAATTTTGGCTGTTTTCAAAACTTGGTTATAAAGAGACTAAACACAGACAGCGAATAGGATAACCATTAATTGTACACAAAGATTCATATTATGTAAATCCAGATGAGTAAAAATGAGTTACATGTACCAGAAGGATGTATCAATGCGCGCACACTAAATCAATTGCACTTACAAATCTCTCTCATTGTACATTGTGTTGCTAGGGTTTTTTGATACTGTCACCCAATACTGCCTTATGGTATCATCTGCAATGGCAATGGAGCTACAATAATTAATTATTTATTCCAGAGAAGGATGGAATAATGATATTATTTATAGTCCATAAATGAACATCCAGCAGAAGACTCATGCACCTTGGGATTCTCACACTTGAATGCCAATATGTTGAAGCCACAACAACGTTTGTGGTTGACAATAAATGTGAATTTAGGAACTGTGAAATTCATAACAACAGTACTAGAAGTCAAAATAACTTGTATATACTACATATTCCTCTCTAGGATTCAAACTGATATTCTATGTTCTAGAGAAAAGTCTAGATTTCAAGCAGAAAATTGGAAATCCCTAGATACTTAAAAACAAAGTGAAAGAGTACCTTACTGGCACCTTATTCCATAATTAATCAGAATATTTATACTTGGGGATGTAAATAAAAGTTAACACTAATGTTAATACTGTACAGATTTTTATTTCTCAAGTTTATAGGCAACTGATAGCCATCTCCAAAATCAAATCACGTAGATGAATGATTAACATGTAGAAGATAAAACAGCAGCTGATAAATCTACTAGGAAAACCAGTGGATTTTACCAAAGTAGCTGCAAGCAGCCTATAGTGGCTGTTTCTGCCCGTTAATATACAACTTCCTTTGTTCCTTATCCATGAAGAGTCACCTTCATATTGGGATTTAATGAATATAATGTATGAATGAATGAATGTCACTACAAAAGATGCATTGCAATGTCACACAGAGGTTTACTGATTAAGTTCTGAGAGCTTATGTTCCAGGAAAATTCAATGAAAATATTACTGCTACCAACACACACATTTTAAGGGGACACAGTCGTGAACAGGCTCAAAAAAATCTATTTTTTTTAGTCTTAATCTATGCTACAATTATTTGGCTACAAAATGCCATTTGTTTCATACAAATCTGATTATTAGATTCGGAGTTCTTAATTTGTTCGCGAAGCATGGTAACTAGCGCCATGTCCATTTTTGCTGTGTCTTGCGCAGTAGTCAGCATTGACTATAGTACAACAATCATTTATGTTCCATGGATATAAATACTCTTTATTTGGGTTGCAAGAGAGAATTGTTATTCTGATGTTTGCCAGCCTGTCTGCATTGTCGACTATCGTTTGTCAGTTTCTTCATCCTAGTTGTTTACGTTTTGGTGATACAAATGTAATGATTTTGTGAAACATTATAACACAATGGGTAGAATAAAGAAGTTTGGATATAAGCCTAAAGTTTCGTGGAAATAAATATGTAAAAATAAACCGCGTAACTGCTAGTTTTGAACAGAGGGCATAAAATAATATTGAAAGTGAAATCAGTGCGAGTGTCAGTGCTTCAAGCAAGAAGCTTCTAGGTGCTGCCGGTTTTCCAAGTGCCTCTCAAATGCGTGACAATGCAATATGTGGTGTGAACAGTGTTTCTGTTGTTACTGACACAAACATTCTAATCTCCATGACGTTATTACGTGAACTTATCGAAAAACACACAAATTGTAAAAACTGTGGTGGAAACGTTACTTTGCACAAAGATGTGGGGAAAACCAAGGGAATTGTTTGTAATTTAGTTTTGACATATTTGGAATGTAGCTGTACTGCCAATACAATGTCATCCCACGTAACAAGAAGCAGATTGTATGAAAACAATGTAAGATTAGTGTATTCACTTAGATCTGTGGCTGAGGTAAGTGAATCTACAATGTTGAGAGCAGCCAAAGAAGCAGTTCAGTTGAATGATACGAAATCTGACCCAAGGCAAATTTCTGCTGGTTTTGATGGCAGTTGGCAGAAACGTGGGCATACATCCCTAAATGGCATTCTGTCAGCAACTTCTTTTGATACTGGGAAGGTTCTGGATATTGAAATTATTACTAAGTTCTGTGACATCGGTAGCAAAAATCCCACTATACAACATGTGTGCAAAAAGGACTATGATGGTTCTAGTGGAGGCATGGAAGTGGCTGGTGTTGCTAACATTTTCAAAAGGTCTGTGAAGTCAAGAGGTATCCTCTATACAGACTATCTTGGGGACAGGGACAGTAAGGCTTATCAGAAAGTGGTAGAAGATAAACCTTATGGCCCTAGAGTCAATATTAATAAACTGGAATGTATAGGACATGTATAGAAAAGAATGGGTTCACGACTTCTAAAGATATGTAAGGAAAAAAAGTTAGGTGGTAAAGGGGGCCTGACAAAGGCTGAAATAGACAGGATCCAGACTTATTATGGTATGGCCGTTAGAAATAACTGCAACAATGTAGAAGCAATGAGGAGAGTCATTTGGGCTATATTCTTTCATAAAATTTCAACAGATGAGGAACCACAACATAACCTTTGCCCACGGGGACCTGACAGCTGATGCAAATTCAACAACCCAGCTACATCTTCCAGCTATAAGCACAAACATTCAATTCCAGAAAAAAAATCCTGCTAGCTGTGAAACCCATTTTCAGAGACCTTAGCCAACAAGAGCTCTTGAAAAAGTGTCTCCATGGAAAAACTCAAAACCCAAGTGAAAGTTTGAATTCTGTCATTTGGACAAGGCTACCAAAAACTGTTTTCGTTAGAAAAGAAACACTAAAATTTGGTGTTCATGATGCAGTGATGTGCTTCAATGCTGGTGTGTCAAAGAAGACTGATGTATTAAGACTTGGGAACAAAGGATGGTATCAATACTTGAAAAAGACTGACAAGGACCGTATCCGTTATGCTGATATTTCTGCAGGAAATGCTACCAAGGAGGCCAGGATAGCCAGAAGATCAAAGAAAAGAAGAAAAGAAGATCAAGATCAAGAAGCTGAGCCACAGTATAGCCCTGGATGTTTTAAAAGTGTGTCTGTATGACATTGTACATTATTTCTTGCATGTAAAACTTTAATACCATTTTTCTCAAAACTACATTTTTTGACCTTCTGGTACACTTTTCTCAAAAACTATGACTGCTACAGACATCAGACTTACAGTATCTCTTGTTAATACAACGATGATTAATTAGATACAAAAATAAGCCAATAGTGATAAAAAGAACAGATTTACAAGCTCCAAGGTGTTTAGAAGAGTTTTAATTTTTTGTCTTATAGAACAAAAAATGATTAGCCTACTCATGAAATATATAAAATACATTAACCATTTTTATGTGATTTGAGAATGATGTTTCAGCTGTACACTGTAAAAGTATCAGGTCTTTATCTCCATTAGTTACTTCAGAAAGTGTACCTGACGTTTGCTCGTTTTATCATTGATTCCTCATGGGAGTTCCCTCACGACTGTGTCCCCTTAAAATGACTGGATGGGCAAATCAGTAAATTTGAGCTACTGCAGTGACTTGACAACAATTGTTCTTCCTGACACTATTCTTGAACAGACCAAGAAGGAGAGTAAATAGAAGTAGTACACAGAGTACCGTGGCTTGTGGAGCAAAGGAGGAGAGGTTTATATACAATAATGAATATCAGTCACATAATTTTTCATCAGAATATCTTAAAAAAATAGTTTGACTGTCAATTCCTCTTGAAATACCAACTGAAATAAATGACAGAACTGCCAGGAAGGAAGGAAGGAAGATTGGGTCTTAACATCCCGTTGGCATCGAGGTCATTTGAGGTGGAGCACAAGCTTGGATGGTGTCAAGAATGGGGCAGGAAATCAGCCGTGCTTATTCAAAGGAACCATCTTGGCATATGCCTAGAGTGATTTAGGGAAATCACGGAAAACCTAAATCTGGGTGGCAAGATGCAGGTTTGAAACATCATCCTCCCGAATGCAGGTCAAGTGTGGTAACCACTGCAACACCTCACTTGTTGCCAATACAGTTTGCCTGAATGAATGTCATCTGGGATCGGAGGAAACAAATGAATTAAGTTATAATTCCACAGAACTAGCTCTTATTGCTGGGATCAACAGTAGATATCAGGTATTTTAATTTGAACTCACAGAAATGTTACATCACAGGCCTTGGGTATTAGCAAATACTTTTACTGAACATTATGAATAATATACTACGAAAATTACACCAAATATTCAATATTTGGATTCATAAATAAACAACAAAAAAGGTAAATATCTCTCTTTCTTTCTTTTTGAAACTCCTCTATTTCTTAATGAAACTGTCATAACATACAAAACAAATGCAGGTGTTAGGTTAGCTTATTTGTTATGCATGCTCCAACAGATAAGGCCACCTATATGGGATACCAAATTCAGTTTTCATTATTTCAATAACTAAGTTTACAACATGCAGAAACATTCAGTTGCCTCCAATCATGAGTTTGATTCAATGTTTGAAACATATTATAATTTAGTAACAATAATTCATGTATTTCATGTCTTTTGTTTTCTGTGAAAGACTGGTGCAGATTAAACACTGGAAAAAAAAGAATATGATGCACTTACAGGCAAAAGAGCTATAGGTCCTGTTGGAAGAAAACGCTGCCATGCTACCACATTATCCATGGGCTGAAATTGGAAATGAAAAAATAAATTTACAGGCACATTTATGAATTTTTGTGTGTGCAAATACCCAATTAGACTTACTTCAGACAATCTAAGTGTTCCAACAATGCCCATCTGATCATAATTCCAAGATACATATTGTGTACCCATTGCTCTTCTGATCTTGGACTGTGCTCCATCAGCACCAATCTGCAAAACAGAAATGAAAGAATAATGTTTTTAGTTCCATTCCAGTATCCAAAAAACTCATCATTACAACACTTTTCAGCTCAGGAACCAGTGTAGCTGAGAGGTATTCATACATTATCCTGTTTCTTATTTCCTGCTATGTATCATCCCTTATAGCCATCTAAAGTATGTCTTCTTGTGGGTGTCCTCAGTCCGAAATACTCTAGTGTCAGCACGTTATACAGTCTAAAGGTATCCTTAATACTTGAGAATTGAAAAATAAAACAAAATGGAAATTATGTACTTTGATACCCCATTTGTAAAATTGTATGTGACCACCAGCTGGAAAAAAAAACTGGTATACGTAGAGTTTAGAATTTTTTGAGTGACTACTAAGAGAATGACTGATGCTGTACCATGACTGAATCCCTGTTTGGAGTCACACTTTGATCTCTGGCATGTGGTGTCCTGTGTGAAAATCATTCTCCAGTGCTTTAAACTCTATGATATGATGTAGCATTAGTTTTGAACAATCAATTGCTTTAGAGGACCTCTTGCACTGGCTAGCTCTTTGTAGTGGTGGGATAGGTATTCTATCTTTGATTCAACCACAAGATGACTGCTACTATCTGATGCAGTCTCCACAGCCTTACTCATTCATTCAAGTTCTCCTCTTTATCTTAATACGTGGCTAAATCATCAACATATGCCAGATGACTTATGTTCTTATTGCTGGATTGAATCCTGACAATTTCTTTTAATAATATTTCATTCAATAGCTTTTTTAGTGTGTGGTTGAACAATGAATATGGTGAATCACCTTCTTGTGTCAGGGTGTAAATACATCAAAGCTCTCTGTTCTCTTATTTCTAAGTTTCATCTTTTCCTTTGTTTGCTGGATATTCAAAAAGTAGCAAAAGAAATAGTTTTGGAAAAAAAGAACATTTATTTAATGACAAAGAAATTTCTACTACTTTTCAGTGTGGTCTCCAGCAACATTTTGCCTTTCATCCCATCACTCTGCAAGCTTTAGTGCAGTGTACAAACATTTTGAGCAAATGAAATTTGGATAGCCCAAGGTCAGTACTGTAAAGTGGATGTGGCATTATGACCCAACCCAAGCCAGGTCTACAGTCATCTCTCACCTTCTGGACAGTATGGAGGTGGCATATTGTGCAAGTTGATTCGTACCTACTCCTTTTGTCAGAAAAGTTCGAGGACAGGTTTGCTTAAAAATAGCAAACTGTACGTACCAAGTAATGATCCTAGCTCCTATCGAAGTAGTCATGTCAGCTATCTATACACAGTTGCCAACATTTTTGGAGGTCTTAGAAGAAAGCAAGGAAATTTTCAACTGCATTTCTTGTAAGGTTTGTCAC
Organism: Schistocerca serialis cubense; assembly: GCF_023864345.2. Taxonomy (NCBI): domain Eukaryota; kingdom Metazoa; phylum Arthropoda; class Insecta; order Orthoptera; family Acrididae; genus Schistocerca; species Schistocerca serialis. Next base: position 430,847,329 of record NC_064638.1, on the reverse strand, counting down.
AGCCTGCAGGGTGCCTGTGATATCTTGATGAAGCTTTCCTTTCAGTCACCTTTTCACTCAGGGAAACAAGAAAAAATCACAAGGTGAGAGGTCGGATGAATGTGGTGGACATGGGACAGCAACAACAGAATATCTGGCCAGAGACTCAGTAACAGATAAAGCAGTATGGGATCTTTCATTGTCATGCAGTAAGAACCAGTCCTGAGATTGCTACAAATTAGGACCGCAAAGTCAAACTACTTGTTGCACATGTTTCAAGACTTTGATGTAAAGAGTTTGGTTCACTGTTTGACCTGGTGGAACATACTCAAAGTGAGCTAATTCTTTACTGTCAAAGAATGCAGTCAACATTTTCTTTGTTTTTGAAGGTTGTTGTTTGACTTTTTTTCAGGCTGGTACACTAGGACTCTGCCATTCAGCACTTTGATTCTTTGAGTGCGGTCATACTGGTAGCATCAACTTTCATCCCCAGCAATAATCATTGACAGAAATGTGGGATTACACCTAGCTCTATCTAGTAGTTCAAAATTTTCTTTCTTTTTTCTATTCATCTGTTAGTGAGTGAGGGATGATTTTCGCAATAAGTTTCCATTTTCCTAAGCCTTCGCATAAAATCTTGTGACACATATCACCATTCATATCAAGTCCTTCTGATATCGGGAGCACAGTTACATAGGATCTTCTTGCAGTAACTGCCTTACATGCTCCATATTTGCCTCAGTATGTGCTGTAGTCATGCCACCAGCTTTGGGATCATCTTGCACTGAATCTCTATCTTCATGAAATCTTTTGTGTCACTTGAAAACATGACTTCTTGAAAGAGCTTCACCCACATATGCTTGCTTAATTATTGTCCACATTTTGCCAGGGGTTTTCCCAAGCTTAACGCAGAACTTAATGTTCGTTCTTTGCTCACAATCAGCATCCATTGTGTCAAAGCAACTAATGCACCATGAACCCAAAAAAAGTGTTGTTAAGCACAGCCATGTCACCTAGTGAGTTTGCACGGAAACATAGCCAAGGTCATTTCAACAACACACGCATACCAGGTAACATAAAAACAGCATGTGTTCTTTTTTTAGTATTGCAAACTCAGAAATATAAGAACCTGTCCTGGAACTTTTCTGACAAAGTAAGTTTTAAGAGAGCAACCAGGTATTTTTTCTTATTACAGGTTTCTATTTAAAGTATTTCAGTATGTAGGGTTACACTGTAATGTTCATTTAAATAGTTACAAAAAAGGGAGGTGGAGGGAGGGAGAGTGGTAGTGAGGGGGGGAGGGAGGGTGAAAGGAAGAGAGGGAGAGGGAGGGAGAGGGAGGGAGGGAGGGAGGGAGAGAGAGAGAGAGAGAGAGAGAGAGAGAGAGAGAGAGAGAGAGAGAGATAGGTGGCAGAGTTCTAATGTTTCATTTCATTTGTAACATAAACAGAATTATACAAATCAGCAATCGTCATAATACATCAGATGTGTTACTCTGTAGCTTGTTGACAGAGACTTAAATTGGTTGGTCACTGTGACTGTTTTATCTGATTTAACCGGTTCATGAACTATCCTGGCATTTCCACAGCTTTATTTTGCAACTACTGTGCATAATGGGCAACAGGTGCTGTTTCTTAACAGACTTCCTGATACTGTCTGTGTATCAACACAGCAGACTTCAACTTAAAGGTTGTTAGTGGAAAACAGTGAATCCACAAAATATTGTAACTAATCTGGTTTCACATTAAACCTTTCTGAACGTGCTAAAGAAAGCAGCAGATCAGTAATCTGCCTTGATAATATTATTAGAAACTATCAGTTTGAAAATGCAGAGAAATAATGCTTAGATCCAAGTGGTTTGGATCATTCAACTCTTTCATTGAGCTCCTGAAAATAGATAAACAAAGGCCTCCTGAAACATATATAAAAATGAATTTCAGCAAAAGTAATATGGACCTCTTCTACAATAAACTAAGTGTTTTAAGTTAGCCTGTAGACCGCAAACAGTTCAAACACCAGAAACTATGAAAATTTCTTAAATTGTTTCTTAGATGTGTTCAGTGGTGCAGAACTTCAAAATTAGGCAAGAGAGCACTGAGGAGCATTTAAATTAGCTGATAATTTCTATTCAATGTCCCTTTTTCCTTTTGTGAGAAATAGGAATAAACATGATTGTAGGTGTTTGTGCATTAGTTGCCACTGTTCTGTTAAAGACAATATGTGCTTGCCTTCTACAGACTTGTGGAGGATTCTTGAATCACGGCTTTTGAAACATGCCACAACAGCTGAACCCACAAGCCATACAATGTACAACAGAAAAAAATATCTCGGATGATGATGTACTGAACATTATATTTAAAGACAGCAGAAATCCCCGTGGTGAAATGGGATTCATTCATCTTCTTACATACAACTTTCAAATGATATGATGATAGGAGACATGTCAAGCTTTATAACAAGAACATTTTAGAAGAAATATGAAAGTGTTCATTATTTTATATACATTTCTGAGAAACAAATTCACAAATAATTTTTATAGTTTTGAGTACATACATACACATTGCCTTGTTCAAACTGTGAAAATGCCCTCAATGAATTCTTAGATAGAATAATAGCACTTTTTCAGCAGAATAGTACAGAGCAAACTTTTCAGTGAACCAAGATCCATGTTAAATATATTACTGCTTCTTACTCAATAACAAGTGGTGAAGTCTAACATGTCATTTAGACAAACATTTCACACTCCTTGTGTAACACAACAAAAGATGATCATGATGAATAATATTAAGTATGGAGTAAGTTTCAGAATATATATTGTGCACGGGTGTTTGTTTTCATATGTGCAGGCATTAAATAGGAGGTGTGGAATATAAGAAAACGGCACAGTGTGATTACAAGTAAACGGCTTCACCTGCTGTGGGCAGGTCCTTTTACATTTTGACATCTTGGCTTGGTAGTGATTTGCCCTTCAAGGAACAACCACACTCTCTAAGAATGAAAACAAAAGACAAGATGGTTTTGTGACAAATTAAATACATTTTAATCTTGATTGTCATGTTGAGCCTCTGAGGTATATTTCATATATAACATTGTGTTCTACTCAAAAAACATCAGTCACTCTAATCGTCTGTTCACCTATTCAAGGGAATATATGTTTGTAGAAGGAAAGTAGTGGATGTGCCTTTTTGTGATATGAGTAGAAGTCATTTTTTTTTTGCTCCAATAACATCTGCAGAATGTGAAAAGTCAAGCCTTTCCTCTGCTACATACAGGATTTCAGAGGCACTAATTAGCAGGACCTCTACTTCAAGAGAATCAACTATGGCAAGCAGATTAAAAGAAAAAGGTAAATACATCAGATGTTACTTCAGGTGACAGATCTCATGAAATGTTCTGACTCAGTTTCAAGTACAAGGAACATACCTGCAGCCACATAAAACCCTAAACCAACAAGAAAAACACTTCATTTGGGGACCGTGCACTGGAGCAAAAGGAAGAAAATAAAGACCTATAAACTTGCAAAATCTTGAAATCCAATGAGTGGTAAATTATGGCATTGCTAGAAGCAACAAGGATTAAACAAAAGGAGAAACTATAAATGAATGGATGTTGCTACATTGTCATCTATTAAGAAGAAAGCGAATGGAAATATCAGAACAATTCACGAGATCAGAAGACAATCCACACTGATATAATTGTGGTGCAGGTATTATGGCAACTTAAATTAAATTTATGTATCAAGAAACAATGTCAACCCGTGAATAAAAGAAGGTTTTAACTATGATGGAATAATGTCTTGGCATGTTTGAGGGAGAAGAATTTTTGGCAGATTCGGAGAAGAAGATTTCAAATCTTGACATTGGCAGGGTCACACTAGTAGCTGAGCAACACAGCAGAGGTGCTGCTGTTCAACACACACCTATCGCTGTGTTCAAGACGTCAGATGTGCTTTGTGGCACAAATCATCGCAGTACAATGCCATGTACATGCGGTTGTATCAGCTTAACGATGGGAGAGTGCAGTTCATAGGAGGCAAGTGAGAGTACTAAGCATGAAATCCATAAGAAGACAGGTGTAAATAACAGTGGGTTATCATGTAGTTTATTAGAGGGGTTACAGTTTGGAAGTAATATAAATTTATCAAAGCAATTTCTGAAAATAAAACCTGATGGAGAAGTTCACCTCACCTATTTTTTGAGAGTATTTTCTGTATCTTCACCAAAAACCCAGAAGGATAACAAAAAAACTGCATTTTGCCTTGAGTTATTTGATAGGTGATGTAGCAGAATGTGGTAGTGCTCATTCTAATGATTTTTCATATTGGGAGGATTTTAAGGAGAAATTTAGGAGAAAATATTGGTCTACTAGAAGAAAAGAGAAATTGACATCAGAGTTATTACACCCAAAATACTTCAATAACTCTTGGGGAAGTTTTAAGAACTATATAGAGTGGCACCTGACTCGTTCTAAATATTTAGTATGTCAATAGAGGAGTCCCATTTAGTCAAAATATTGGTACAAACGTCCCCATATTATCTACGAAAGGAAGTGTAGCATAGGGGCTGGATGAAGGTTAATGATTTAATAACTTTTGTTAAGGGATTAGGTACACTGAACAAAGAAAGGAATGAACATATGCCAAAGAATAATGTACACAAAAAGGTAGTTTCCTTTACCCATAAACTGCCTACAAGAGAATGGTTATTAGAAGAGGGAGAAAAAGGAAAGAGGGATATTAACTGAAACCCATAGTAACTGAGCAATTTACGGAAAACCCATAGATATTTATATTGATTCCGGTAGTGAAGTATGTTTAATTTCACAAGAACTAGTACACACTATGAAAAGCAAATCCATATTTCCATTGTCACTGGTTACAAGAGTATATTAGGCACTACTGGAAGGAACCAGAGGTAAGACTGAAGCATGAAATGAGAATACCTGTTGAATATGAATTTACCTGTGTTACTTGGTATGGATTGGTTATATAAGTATATAACAGTTGTAAATTTTGATACCAAGATCGTATTTTGTAATTTCTGTGGAATCAATAGTGAAATACCACTTAACTCAGATGCTGAGGTAAATCCAACCTTTATCTCAAACACAAAAATACATTTAATTGCAACTGCTTAGTTACTTTTTTGAGATAAAATGGCAAATGATGTACTAACTAGTGAAAGGCTGATTTTTAACAAAGTTTATGAATCACTATCATTAACTGCAGAGCAAAAGCACAAATTGTATAAAATCCTGACTAAATATAGTAACAAAAATGAAAACAAAAGAAGTCAATTATTGGTAAAATTATTTCATTGGATAGATAAAAATATCTACTCACCAAGTGATAGCAGAACACACACATAAAGGACTGTTATGATTGGCAAGCATTTGGAGCCAGTGGCTCCTTCTTCAGGCGGAAGGGTTGAAGGAGAAGGAAGAAGGGTGAAGGAAAAGGACTGGGGAGGTCTAGGTAAAAGGGTAGATTTTGGGAAAGTCACCCAGAACCGCAGGTCAGGGACAGCTTACCATACGAGATGAGAAGCAAAGACTTTCCCTCTCATCCTGTACAGTAAGTTCAAATGGCTCTGAGCACTATGGGACTCAACTGCTGTGGTCATAAGTCTGTACAGTAAGTCTCCCCTGCCCTGTGGTTCTGGGTGACTTTCCTGAAATCTACCCACTTTCCTAGACCTCTCCAGTTCTTTTCCTTCGCCATTCTTCCTTCCCCTTCAACCCTTCTGCCTGAAGAACGAGCCACTGGCTCCAAAAGCTTGTCAATCACAATAATTTTATGACTAAATACGGTGATATATTTTCTGACAAATCAGGCATCTTAGGAAACTATATATGTAAATTTAAGATTAAGGATTCAAATCCTTTCTTTTGTGAACCATACACAGTACCTAGAAGCTTGAGAGCAACATTTAATGAGGAAATCAACAAAAGGATAGATAACCAAGACATAGAATAAGATTTGAGTACATTTAATAATCTGTGGTGACATTATGACTATATTGTCACGTAGAAGAAGGTGTAATTAGATGGATGATGAACACTAACTTTACTTAACGAAGGTTTATTCAGCACTTGCACATACGAGAGCATGGAGAGAACTGCCTCCAGCCAGAACACATATAGTATATAAACAGCTACAGAACATTCCAGTACAATGATTCTTGACATTTGTGGATACTTCTAGAATGTACTTGAACCAAATATAGAAATTAAAATTGTACAGTCGAGGTGAGTTTTGAACTCATGACCCTCCACGCAATGGTTTAGTATCATAAGGACTACACCATGGTGCTGCTCAGCTTCTTCTGCAACAATATGTTGCCTCTAACTGACAAACATCACTGCCCTGTGCAGCAGAGTGAACAATAATATCTGTGATGAGTAGTATGAGTTGAACCTCTGACTGGTGTAGACCACAATGTAATTCTGTCCAGCAAAGTAAAGTAAGGATTTGTCATCCACATTCTGTGTACTGTTTATTACATATGCACTCCCACTGGTACCCCATTTCCTGCAAATCCATTACTTGTAGTGAAAAAGGGTACAGCAGGGGATCCTTTGGCGTTGGATGCTCACATATTACAAAAACGTATAGAAACTGAAAGGGACAGACTCGTTAGCACACAGAAATTATTAAGCAAATTTGAATGGGCCAAATATTTCACCTCCATGGATCTCAAAAGGGGTTACTGGGAAATCAAGCTAAACAATGACTCTAGAAAACATATCGCATTTTTCTTTGATGGAGAATCTTACCAATTTAGAGATTATCAGGAGAAGGAAAACTGGCGTTCTACATATTGGAGCATGGAATGTCAGATCTCTTAATCACGGAGGTAGGTTAGAAAATTTAAAAAGGGAAATGGATATATTACGGTTAGATATAGTGGGAATTAGTGAAGTTTGGTGGCAGGAGGAAAAAGACTTCTGGTCAGGTGAATACAGGGTTATAAATACAAAATCAAATAGGTGTAATGCAGGAGTAGGTGACAATAAAAAAAAATAGGAGTGTGGGTAAGCTACTATGAACAACATAGTGAATGCATTATTGTAGCCAAGATAGACATGAAGCCCATGACTACCACAGTAATACAAGTTTATATGCCAACTAGCTCCACAGAAGATGAAGAGACTGATGAAATGTATGATGAGATAAAAGAAATTATTCAAATAGTGAAAGGAGATGAAAATTTAATAGTCATGAGTGACTGGAATTCGATAGTAGGAAAAGGAAGAGAAGGAAAAGTAGTAGGTGAATATGGAATGGGGGTAACAAATGAAAGAGGAAGCCACCTGGTAGAATTTTGCACAGAGCATAACTTAATCATAGCCAATACTTGCTTCAAGAATCATGAAAGAAGTTTGTATACATGGAAGAGGCCTGGAGACACTGGAGGGTTTTAGATAAATTATATAATGGTAAGACACACATTTAGGAACCAGGTTTTAAATTGTAAGACATTTCCATGGGCAGATGTGGACTCTAACTACAATCTATTGGTTATGAACTGTAAATTAAAACTGAAGAAACTGCAAAAAAGGTGGGAATTTTAGGAGATGGGACCTGGATAAACTGAAAGAACCAGAGGCTGTAGAGAATTTCAGGGAGAGTGTTAGGGAATGATTGACAAGAATGGGGGAAAGAAATACAGTAGAAAGAAAAGGTAGCTTTGAGAGATGAAATAGTGAAAGTAGCATAGGATCAAGTAGGTAAAAAGACGAGGGCTAGTAGAAATAATTGGGAAACAGAAGAAATATTGAATTAAATTGATGAAAGAGAAAATATAAAAATGCAGTAAATGAAAAGGCGAAAAGGAATACAAACGTCTCAAAAATCAGATCAACAGGAAGTACAAAATGTCGAAGCAGGGATAGTTAAGAGGACAAATGTAAGGATGTAGAGGTGTATATCACTAGGGGTAAGACAGATACTGCCTACAAGAAAATTAAAGAGACCTTTGGAGAAAAAGAGAACCACTTGTATGTATATCAAGAGCTGAGATGGAAACCCAGTTCTAAGCAAAGAAGGGAAAGCAGAAAGGTGGAAGGAATATATAGAGGGTCTATAGAAGGGTGATGTACTTGAGGACAATATTATGGAAATGGAAGAGGACATATATGAAGATGAAATGGGAGATATGATACTGCGTGAAGAGTTTGACAGAGCACTGAAAGACCTAAGGTGGAACAAGGCCCCAGGAGTTGACAACATTCCATTAGGACTACTGATACCCTTGGGAGAGCCAGCCCTGACAAAACTCTACTATCCAGTGGACAAGATGTATGAGACAGGCGAAATACCCTGAGACTTCAAGAAAAATATAATAATTCCAATCCCAAAAAAGCAGGTGTTGACAGATGTGAAAATTACCGAACTATCAGTTTATTAAGTCATGGCTGCAAAGTACTAACACAAATTCTTTACAGAAAAATGGAAAAACTGGTAGAAGCCGACCTCGAGGAAGATCAGTTTGGATTTTGTAGAAATGTTGGAACATGTGAGGCAATACTGACCCTACAACCTATCTTGGAAGGTAGATTATTGAAAGGCAAACCTACATTTCTAACATTTGTAGACTTAGAGAAAGCTTTTGACAATGTTGACTGGAATATTCTATTTCAAATTCTGATGGTGGCAGGGACTGACACGCTATTTACAATTTCTTGCAGAAACCAGATGGCGATTATAAGAGTTGAGGGGCATGAAAAGGAAGCAGTGGTTGGGAGGGGAGTGAGACAGGGTTGTATACTACCCCTGATGTTATTCAATCTGTATATTGAGCAAGCAGTAAAGGAAACAAAAGAAAAATTTGGAATAGGAATTAAACTCCATGAAGAAGAAATAAAAACTTTGAGGTTTGCCAACGACATTGTAATTCTGTCAGTGACAGCAAAGGACCTGGAAGAGCAGCTGAATGGAATGGACAGTGTCTTGAAAGGAGGATATAAGATGAACATCAACAAAAGAAAAACGAGGAGACACTTGAAGTAGTAGATCGAGTTTTTTTATTTGTGGAGCAAAATAACTGATGATGGTTGAAGTAGAGACACTATAAAATGTAGACTGTCAATGGCAAGGAAAGCATTTCTGAAGAAGAGAAAATTGTTAACATTGAAAATAGAGTTAAGTTTCAGAAAGTCGTTTCTGAATGTATTTGTATGGAGTGTAGCCATGTATGGAAGTAAATGTCATGTGACTAAGGCCTCCCATCGGGTAGACCATTCACCGGGTGCAAGTCTTTCTATTTCACCACTTCAGTGACTTGTGCGTCAATGGGGATGAAATGACGATGATGAGGAGAACACAACACCCAGTCCCTGAGCGGAGAAAATCTCCAACCCAGCTGAGAATCGAACCCGGGTCCTTAGGATTGACATTCTGTCACGCTGACTAGTCAGCTACTGGGGGCAGACATGTATGGAAGTGAAACATGGACAATAAATAGTTTAGACAAGAAGAGAATAGAAGCTTTTAAAATGTGGTGCTACAGAATAATGCTCAAGATTAGATGGGTAGATCACATAACTGATGACGAGGTACTGAATAGAATTGGGGAGAAGAGAAATTTGTGGCACAACTTGACTAGAAGATGGGATCGGTTGGTAGAACATGTTGTGAGTCATCAAGGGATCACCAATTTAGTATTGGAGTGCAGCGTGGAGGGTAAAAATCAGAGAGTGACCAAGAGATGAATACACTAAGCAGATTCAGAAAGATGTAGGTTGCAGTAGGTACTGGGAGATGAAGAAGCTTGCACAGGATAGAGGAGCATGGAGAGCTGCATCAAACCAGTCTCTGGACTGAAGACCACAACAACATATGGTTAAATATTTCAGTGTTGGTTTTCATACAGATACTCAATGATGCGTTAGGTAAAAACTGTTACAAGAACTCATTTATGTAGATTACCTTTTTCTAGCATCGAAAACTTGGGAAGACCATTGTCATTTACTCACAAAAACTGCAAAGGAAAATCACATTTTGCAAGTGAGGAATTAAGTATGGAGATCACAGATTATTATCTATATGGACCATCAAGCATTGTTGTTTTTGATGGGAAGCAGGTTATTGCATCAAAGACTTGTGTTGGGCTGTGTTTTTATAATAATATCATGTGAAAATTAACTATATAAAAGGATCAGAGAATATAGTTCCCGATACATTATCATGATTACCATGAGGTATGAGTAATAAACTGAAGGACCGGAAGTGATTTTTGCCATCAGGTTTTTGGGATTAAGCTACATGAACAATGATGTAATGACTCTTACCTTAAGGATAAAACAGGGTTTGAAAGACAATCCTTACTTTAGAGATATATATATATAACAGTTGTAAAGAACTGCCATTACCCCAGTCAGAAAACTCTGGATGATAATAAAAGATGTGTTATTTTGGAAAGCACCATCAGATCAGTCAAGATGGACACCATGTATTCCATGTAATGTAGAAACAGATCTGTTATGGTTCATACACAAAGGATATTGTCATTTTGATATACAGGAGTGTATTAAACATGTGTAAATTTTATTATTTCAAGACTATAAGTTGGAAGATAATTACTGTGCTGAGATCGTGTACGATTTGTCAACTCATTAAAGACTATAAACTATATCTGATAATTCCAAAAGGTTTGTATAGTTTCATGGCTGTAGGCTTCTTCGACCAATTATTTGCAGGTGGGGGAGGAATGAATTATATATTTGCATTGATCAGATGTTGGTCAAAGAATGTTAAATCTTATCCCATTAAACAAGCATATACCAATACAGTAATGCATTGTTCGCAAGAGTGTTTTCAAGATGTGGGTAAACAACAATGTCTATTAACTAACAATTTATTAGCCATATTTTTAAGGAATTATTTACTTGGGAAAGGATAAGACACACAACTATATCCAAGTATAGGCCACAAACTAATCCTTGTGGACATATTGTGAAGGAATTAGGACGATTGTGTAAAACATACTGTTCTAAGAGGCACACTATCTGGGCACAACTATTGCCAAAATTTCAAGTACTCCTTAATGAATAACTGCATAAGTCAACAGGATCACCGGTGAGTGATTGGAAAAGTTGCAACATAAGGTATTAGAGAATTTGATTGCACACAAAAAAAAAAGAGTCAAAATTTTTAATGATAAGGCTGTTGTACCAAACTTTCAAATAAATGATTTGATATTAGTAAGGAATTTTCATCACAGCTCAAATTTATAGAAGGAAATGAACAAATTTTTTCAGCATTACAGTGGACCTTTTAAAGTTCAGAATATACTGCTTTCAAAGGCAGTATATCTAATAGACCCTTATACAGAGCAAGACAAAAGATTATACAATATAAATATGGTTAAAAGATTTAAAGCCTCAGGAGAGTTTGCACCCTTTGCGAATTTGGTGGATTGATGGTTACCATCTGTAAGAGTTAAATTGTTTCCATATTTTATCCTAGTTTTCTTAGGGACAATTTCTATCTTCTTTGACTATTCTATTATCTTTTGTTGATAACATACCTTCTATTACCCCACTTCTTACAGAAAAAAAGCCGACACCTGTGCGTATTCCATTTAGCATTTATTCAATAATAACTGCATGAGCACGTTTAGGAAGATAGCTATGAGCTTATTTAATAAACATAACTATAAATTAATATTTAAAAGAAAATTGTGAAGATATACTGAGACGCCCTGCTTAACCCACAGGACAGGACAGGACAGGTAGTTTAAATTGTGGAAAGGGGCCAAAATAAGGGGCTGTCAGTTACACTCAAACATACAACTTTATTATTTGATCGAAGATTACAAGAGCCCAGAAATTTAAAAAGCAAGCCTTATCTTACAACAGTTCTTTATGTAGGCTGAAGGCCCAAAGAATGATTTTCAGAACAAACAATTTGAATTCAAGCTGAAAGCCCAACACTTAACGCTAACAAACAAAAAGCCTTACATAAAACAGTTCTTAATTAGGCAAAACTCAACAAACACAGAAATTTATAAGGCAAAGTCTTATCTTAAAACAGTTCTTTAGTTAGGCTGAAGGCCCAAAGAATCAGACACTTCAAGAGCAAACACGTTAAATTCAAATTGGCTGAAGACCTAACACTTAAAACTCCATAACATTAATTTTTTTTAAATACCAAAGGCCTTAAGTGAAACAGTTCTTTGAACTAGGCTGAAGGCCTTAAGAGCAAAACAACTCAAACTCAAAATCGGCTGAAGGCCCAACACTTAAAATTCAACAACATTAAAACCTTTAAAATGCCAAACATCTTATGTGAAACAGTTCTTTAAATTAGGCTGAAGGCCTAAAGAATCTTATGCCTTAAGGGCAAAACAACCTTAATTTAAAAAAAAAAAAAAAAATCAGCTAGAAGCCATACAAGTACAAACAACAAGAACAAATAAAAAAAAAGGTAATACACCGAAGGGTGCTCAGATGTTTGAGGGTCGGCCTGGAATGCAAACACTAACGCTCGCTTAGGTGAGACAGGCAGTCGGCCCAACCATTGTCGATCCGACGACATCCCAACCAACAGACAGTCAACGGACCCACCAACAAGATAACTTCTGCTCCACCCAACCGGCACACACCAGGGAGTTCAATGGAACAATGTAGAAAGCATTCAAACGACACAATGTGAAAAGCTGGGGCTGGCTGGTAGATTAAGTAAAGCCTCAACTTTTGTGTCCAGGATCGGTGAGCCACGGACCTCACAACATGGGAACAGCCACTCACACTCCGACCGCGCGTGGACGCAGCCATGCCCCGGCTACACACGCACCACGGAGACTTCCTCACTGCTCCATGCCAACTGACCAACTACCCAGGCCCGGAAACAGTGAAAGGACAAAATATACGTCAGCCGATGAGACGACCAATCAAATGACCAACTAACGGTTGTCCCACTCCAATCTCCCCTCGTCGGACAGTTCATGTGTGCCGCGAGCGGTCGGCGAGCACTGGCTGTCGGCACCTCACCAACGCTCTGTCCCCGACTTCACTGCTGCTGCATCCCGACTCCACTGCTGGTCCATCCTGAACTGACTGCTAGACACACGATGACCCGGAAATACTATCGGTTGCTCCAGAGGCGGTACAACAGTGCACTTATTGATACGCGCTGCTGCTGCCGCTCACGGGCAAGTAAGGCAGGAAGGCCAGTAAATGAAATAAGAAAACAAGGCAGCAGTACAAATGTAGAAGATGACAAACAATAAAGGGGATAAATGTGACCCATGCACAGCTTATATACAATGTACATGTAGTACATGAAAAGCAAAGAATGAGAACGATTTTAGCTCTATTATCATATGCTAGTTATAGCACTACGACACTTGCACAGAAATGCTTTAAATCACAAGCTATGAATACAGTAAGCTAAATATTCTGAAATTTAGAATAAGAAGTTATTGGTTTTGCACATTTTAAACATAAAGAAAAAGGAATAAAATGGTTGGGTTCATACTTGAATTTTTTTAGGGGAGGTTAATCATGGGTAGTGATATCACCTCTATCGAGTATTGACGGATGAACAGACCAACCACAGAAATTACACAGACAACTGATGACGATTTACACGAATTTACTTGCCTATTCCACTGTATTTCATAGGGGTTTGTTAGAAACAATTTTAGGAGTGTGTGTGACGGTGAATCCATGGAAAATCTGTTCTGTAGGGAACGTGTAAAAACTTCTCTCTCCAGTACCACAGTAAAGCAACTTAGCAGATTGGGTCCCTGGGGTGAGGGGTGGTAAGGGAATTCATCTATGGGGTACTGTCATCTTTTGTTCTTCGATCCTAACACACCTGTATCTCTATTTAATTTTCTTACTTCTCCATTAGGAGTATCAAATCTATCTTCCCTCTGACCATGTGCAAAGTTCCTACCGTAGGATCTTTCCTTTTTACAGTCTATATAGTAGAATTTACAACCTATAATAGTAAAATTGCATGACGATGACAACAGACTAGTGGGACATTTTTAAGGGTTAAGTAAATGACATATCTTAGTCACACCACATGTTGCAGAGGAGAAGAGTCCAGGTAAAAAGGCAAGACAAACAGATAGCATGCGAACATGCATAGCAGAATAAGAAGCAAGATATTAAGAGTTAACAAGAGAATGAGAAGATATGATAACTAATTTTCAACAAGGAGTAGGACCACGAGGAATAAATTTTAATAACAGGAGACAAAGTGCTGACATTATCTTAGTGTATTCACAAGAAATAATTGGGATAAAATCTTTCATATTGTCTAAATCTAGTAATTACAAGAAAGTAAAGGATAAGCTATATGTATGTATGCAGAAACAAGATATGTAAGTGTGAGAAGTATGTGTACATAGTGACATTATAAGTGTTATAAACAAGAAAAAAAGGAGAAGTAAGAAGAGTGGAGTTAACATACTTAGATACAGAGTGATCAGGTAATGGCAGCAGAAAGCAGTTATGGGAGAAAATTATCATTTAGAGGCAGAAAATATAGTAAAAGAGTGCTAGTAACTGTGTTTGCCGTTAACATGGGGCATACCCAAATAGCAGATGAGGTGTAGAAGAGAAAAAGGGTAGGCGGATCTGTAGGAGGAATGGCCTTTACCTTCGTCAAGTGAATCGGTTGGAGGAATGACCAGTATCATTTAATGCAGGCAGGGGACAGGTAAGGTAGACCATCAATAGAAGGGACGGTCTATACATTGGTCAGGTGAATCCATTGAGGTAATGACCTGTACCATATTTTTTTTTAGATATTTGACACAGTTGCTGCCCCTAGGAGTGTAAGTGCACTAAATACAAAAGTATGAAGCTGTATAATGACTTGTGGTCATGACATGGAAGTTTTCTCCAAACTAGTTCTAAAAGCGAATAGACTTGGCTGATAGTAGAGACAAAAATGGTTGGAGTAGTAATGTTCTACACTTGTTGACCAGAGCCTGTGCTGAGATTTGACTCTAGAGACTGAAAGTGGGCATATACCCAACAAGCAACTCCTCAGGTAATAATAATGTGAGAAAAGACAAAAGGTAACTAACTGTGTACATATACAGGAAGTAAACAAGAAATTCTAAAGTATACTGGCTTGAAGGCAATGTATTGTTAAATAAATAACAAATATAAAAACCATAAGTAAGTTGAAGAAGTTTGATCACAATAAAAATGTATATTAAAGTGATATCTTGCTATACACAAAAACTGGTCATTACAGGACAATTTCTTGCATCACAGGGGACATGAAGTAAATAAGATGGAGAGACACAAAGTTGACTTACACTGTTTAGCACAGTTTACCTGAAATTAAAACTGAAAAGAGTTGTTACTAAAAATAAAGTTTTATTCCTTTCTGAAGAAGGAAATCAGATCTAGTGCTTGTAAGTAATTAGTCGCATGTTAATGAGAATATTTTTAAAAAATTTTTTATGGGACTGTGAGAGGTCATGGCATCTATGCTTTCAGTGAGGGAATATGAAGTGTTACATGCCATTTAGGCAAACAACATTTCACACGCCTTGTGTAGTGCAAGGAATGATGATCATGACAGAATAGTATTAAGTATGGAGTATGTCACAGCACATGTGCTGCATGCAGATGTTTGGTTTTCGTATGTGCAGACAGTAAACGGGAATGAAATTGCCAAGGTGTGACAACAAGTAAATGGCTTCATCTGCTGTGGTCAGAGCCTTTTACGTTTCGGCATCACGGCTTGGTGGCGATTTGACCATCAAGGAGGAACCCCACTCTCCAAGAATGACAATGAAACAAATGATCGTTCTGTGATGAATGAAATATTGTAATCTTGTTCATCATGTTGAGCCTTTGGGCATACCTCATATGTAAAGTTGTGTTCTATTCAAATTCATGAGTCACTCTAATGATCTGTGGACCCACTCAAAGAAATATATGTTTGTAAAAGAAAAGCAGTGGACATACTTTTTCATGATCTAGTAGAATTTTTCTTCTTCTGCATCAGTAACAGGTACAGAATGTGAAAAAGTCAAGTCTTTGCTCAGCTAACATGGGATTTCAGAGACACTGATTAGCAGGACCTCTACTTCAAGAGAATCAACTACAGTGTCTGAATTAAAAGGAAAAGGTAAGTATGTCAGATGTTATGTTGGGTGATAGATCTCATGAAGTGTTCTGACACTTTCAGCTACAAGAAAAACATTTCAGCGGTAGGCAGTTCATATAGAAAAGGAACAGATAGGGACCCAATACCAAACTTCGTGGGACTCCCGGGAAACAGTTTTCCAGTTTGAAGTTTAATTGCTTATGTTTGAAGTTAGAATTTCTTTGGTTCCTATACGTTGTGCAAGAGTTAAACCATTGTAAAATAGTGTCCCTGATTCCATATACCTGTAATTTGTGTAGAAGTAAGGAGCGATTCGTGAATCTAATAAGGACCACACCTTTTGAGTAAACTCTTTGATGGCATTTACAGTGTGTATTCCTCGTTGTAATCCCAACTGGATTTTAAAGATTATGGCATTTATAATAATAAATTTTTTAATTTGCTTACCTGCAATCTTTTCAAGCAGTTTAGCAAAGAGTTATAAGGGTGTAATTCTCATATCTTCTATCAATACCTTTTTGAATAATGTTTTTATCTTGGCATATTTCATTTCACACTGAGGAGCCAAAGAAACTGGTACACCTGCTGAATATCATGTAGGGCCCCTGCAAGCATGCAGAAGTGCCGCAACATGATGTAGCATGGACTCGACTAATGTCTGAAGTAGTGCTGGAGGTAACTGAGACCATGAATCCAGCAAGGCTGTCCAAAAATATGTAAGATTATGAGAGGGTGAAGATCTCTTCTTAACAGAGATATGGTCAATAATGTTCACGTCTGTGGAGTTTAGTGGCCAGAAGAAGTGTTTAAACTTGGAAGTGTGTAGCTGGAGGCACTCTGTAGCAACTCTGGAGATGTAGGGTGTCCCATTGTCCTGTTGGAATTGCCCAAGTCCATCAGAAGGCGCAATGGACATGACTGGATGCAGGTGATCAGAAAGGATGCTTACGAATGTGTCACATGACAGAGTCACATCTGGACGTATGAGCGGTCCCACATCACTCCAACTGCATATGCCCCACACCATTAAAGAGCCTCCACCAGCTTGACCAGCCACCTGCTGATGTGCAGGGTCCATGAATTCATGATGTTGTCTCCATACCCCTACATGTCCATCCACTCAATACAATTTGAAACAAGACTCATCCAACCAGGAAACATGTTTCCAGTCATCAACAGTCCAATGTCAGTTTTGACAGGCTCAGGCAAGGTGTAAATCTTTGTGTCATGCAGTCATCAAGGGTACACGAGTGGGCCTTTGGCTCCGAAAGTCCATATCAATGATGTTTCCTTGAATGGTTTGCATGCTGACAGTTGTTGATGGCCCATCACTGAAAACTGCAGCAATTTGCAGAAGGGTTGCACTTCTGTCACTTTTAATGATTCTCTTCAGTTGTCATTGGTATCGTTCCTGTGGGATCTTTTTCTGGCCACAGCGATGTCGGAGATTGATGTTTTACCGGATTCCTGATATTCATGGTACATTCGTGATATGGTCATATGGGAAAATGCCCACTTCATCACTACCTCGGAGATGCTGTGTCCCATCATTCATGTGCTGACTATAACACCATGGTCAAACTCACTCAATTATTGATAACCTGCTATTATAGGGGTAGTAACCTATCTAACAACAATGATTGACACTTATTGTCTTCTATAGATGTTGCTGACCACAGTGCCGTATTCAGCAAGTTTACATATCTCTGTATTTGAATATGCACGCCTATACCAGTTTCTTTGGCACTTCAGTGTATTTGGAAAACATCCCTGCCCAAAAGATAGGTTTATTATAATTGATAGTGGTATTGAAATGACATCATACATATTGATTACAGATATTAATTTTCCACATCTCCCTGGGTAATTTTTTCAAATGGTTTAAAATGTATATTCTAATTGTTTTCCAAGGTTATGAAACTTACCCTCCCTTGATATGGTGTCACATCTAAATCTAGTATTGCTATAAGAAGAATTCATTCAAACAGTTGGACATATGAACATGGCTACCACAATATCATTTTCAAATCTAATTTTCAAAATCTCTAAATTCCAATTACACTTATTGTATTCTTTTGAAGACTCTTTCGAAAGTAAAACTGAATAGGAATAACTCAAACAGAACTTAAATTGATCCTACTGAATACTTGTTCAGTATCACACAACCTATCACGTGAATCCCTTCTTTAATGACAAACTGTTTGCAGAGCACAGGCTCATGTGGATGAGCTTTGTGAGTTTTCAAGTAGCTGAAATGAGTCACTAAGCTTTATTCTCACAAAAAAGTGTCTCAGTTAGATTAGATTGTAGTTGTTGTTATGGTCTTTGGTCCTGAGACTAGTTTGATGCAGCTAACCATGCTACTCTATCCTGTGCAAGCTTCTTCATCTCCCAGTACTTACTGCAACCTACATCCTTCTGAATCTGCTTAGTGTATTCATCTCTTGGTCTCCCTCTATGATTTTTACTGTCCACACTGGCCTCAAATGCTAAATTTGTGATCCCTTGATGCCTCAGAGCATGTGCTAACAACCGATCCCTTCTTCTAGTCAAGTTGGGCCACAAACTTCTCTTCTCCCCAATTCTATTCAATACCTCCTCATTAGTTATGTGATCTACCCATCTAATCTTCAGCATTCTTCTGTAGCACCACATTTCGAAAGCTTCTATTTTCTTCTTGTCTAAACTATTTATCGTCCATGTTTCACTTCCATACATGGCTACACTCCATACAAATATGTTCAGAAACGACTTCCTGACACTAAAATCTATACTCGATGTTAAAAAATTTCTCTTCTTCAGAAACACTTTCCTTGCCATTGCCAGTCAACATTTTATATCCTCTCTACTTCAACCATCATCAGTTATTTTGCTCCCCACATAGCAAAACTCCTTTACTACTTTAAATGTCTCATTTCCTAGTCTAATTCCCTCAGCATCACCCGACTTAATTCGACAACATTCCATTATCCTCATTTTACTTTTGTTGATGTTCATCTTATATCCTCCTTTCCACACATTGTCCATTCCGTTCAACTGCTCTTCCAAGTCCTTTGCTGTCTCTGACAGAATTACAATGTCATCGGCGAACCTCAACATTTTTATTTCTTCTCCATGGACTTTAATGCCTACTCTGAACTTTACTTTTGTTTCCTTTACTGCTTGCTCAATATACAGATTGAATAACATCGGGGACAGACTACAACCCTGTCTCACTCCCTTACCAACCACTGCTTCCCTTTCATGCCCCTCAACTCTTATAACTGCCATCTGGTTTCTGTACAAATTGTAAATAGCCTTTCGCTCCCTGTATTTTACCCCTGCTACCTATAGAATTTGAAAGAGAGTGTTCCAGTCGACATTGGCAAAATCTTTCTCTAAGTCTACAAATGCTAGAAACATAAGTTTGCCTTTCCTTAATCTATTTTCTAAGATAAGTTGTAGGGTCAGTATTGCCTCACGTGTTCCAACATTTCTACGGAATCCAAACTGATCTTCGCAGAGGTCGGCTTCTACCAGTTTTTCCATTCGTCTGTAAAGAATTTGCGTTAGTATTTTGCTGCTGTGACTTATTAAACTGATAGTTCAGTAATTTTCACATCTGTCAACACCTGCTTTTTTGGGATTGGAATTATTATATTTTTCTTGAAGTCTGAGGGTATTTCGCCTGTCTCATACATCTTGTTCACCAGATGGTAGAGTTTTGTCAGGACTGGCTCTCCCAAGGCTGTCAGTAGTTCCAATGGAATGTTGTCTACTCCAGGGGTCTTGTTTCGACTTAGGTCTTTCAGTGCTCTGTCAAACTCTTCACGCAGTATCATATCTCCCATTTCATCTTCATATATGTCCTCTTCCATTTCCATAATATTGTCCTCAAGAACATCGCCCTTGTATAGACCCTCCATATACT
The DNA here is from genome assembly GCF_023864345.2 of Schistocerca serialis cubense. NCBI lineage: Eukaryota > Metazoa > Arthropoda > Insecta > Orthoptera > Acrididae > Schistocerca > Schistocerca serialis. Next base: position 430,827,356 of record NC_064638.1, on the reverse strand, counting down.
CCTTTCACCTTTCTGCTTTCCCTTCTTTGCTTAGAACTGGATTTCCATCTGAGCTCTTGATATTCATGTATGTGGTTATCTTTTCTCCAAAGGTCTCTTTAATTTTCCTGTAGGCAGTATCTGTCTTACCCCTAGTGATATATGCCTCTACATCCTTGCATTTGTCCTCTAGCCATCCCTGCTTAGCCATTTTGCACTTCCTGTCGATCTCATTTTTGAGACCTTTGTATTCCTTTTTGCCTGCTTCTATTTACTGCATTTTTATATTTTCTATTTTCATCAATTAAATTCAGTATTTCTTCTGTTACTCAAGGATTTCTACTAGCCCTCGTCTTTTTACCTACTAGGTCCTCTGCTGCGTTCACTACTTCATCTCTCAAAGCTACCCATTCTTCTTCTACTGTATTTCTTTCCCCCATTCCTGTCAATTGTTCCCTTATGATCTCCCTGAAACTCTGTGCAACCTCTGGTCCTTTCAGTTTATCCAGGTCCCATCTCCTTAAATTCCCACCTTTTTGCAGTTTCTTCAGTTTTAATCTACAGTTCATAACCAGTAGATTGTGGTCAGAGTCGACATCTGGCCCTGGAAATGTCTTACAATTTAAAACCTGGTTCCTAAATCTCTGTCTTACCATTATATAATCTATCTGAAACCTGTCAGTATCTCCAGGCTTCTTCCATGTATACAACCTTCTTTCATGATTCTTGAACCAAGTGTTAGCTATGATTAAGTTATGCTCTGTGCAAACTGTATTACAGGCTATGAAATAAAACAGCTACATGTAACAGGTAACACTGAAAAACATCACAAAACAATACTAGCATAATGTGATTGAACGGATTACGTACTATATCTAAAATCAGCAACCAAAAATTCACCACAAAAGTCTTTTAGCTTTAGGAAAAAAATTCATTGTTAAACAGTGTAGTTTGTAAATATGTAAAGCAAACTGGCTGAACTATGATGAACTAAAGACCCCCTGCCACTGTGAAAATGATGCCACTGCCATCTAGCAGTGCGATAACATAACTTCTAGGAATTGCAGTAGCTCTCGCGACTTGGTGCTGCAGTTAGGTGGCCTCCCACATATTTCTTGTACTGTTACGTAGCGAAGGATGCTTCATGGCAATGTTGCATGGCAGAGTGTGCTTCTTCAAAATTTTTGTGACAGTGGGTGCTTCATATCTACGGTTTTTCGGCACAGAGTGCTTTTTACTGAGGTTGCATTGCAAAGAGTGCTTTATACCATGTTGCGAAGCAAAGCGTGTCCCATTGTGTTTGTATATGGCATGGTGCTTTGTACCAATGCCACATGGTGGAGAATGCTTTGTTCCAATTTTGTGTGGCAGAGGCTGCTTCATGCCAATGTTTCACGGCAGATTATGCATCATACCAATGTTGCATGGCAGAAATTGGTTCGTAGCAATGTTATGTTGGGAAATGTGGGAAAATCTCACACAGAAAATGCAGTTCATGCTAGGTTGGCAACAGGCAGCTTGCAAGTGACCATAGTCCACAGCTTGTTCTGATCTCCATTGCAGTCAGATGGTGGTGTCCCCCAACAACAAAAGACTGCCATGAGGTCTGCACCAGACTTGTGGTGCAGCACTGCAGTAGGCACATTTTCTTGGCATTACTAGCACTGCAGTCAGTTGGGCAGCAAGGGGCTGTAGCCCAGAACTCGAACTGATCTCCGTTGCTGTCAGGTGGAGCACACTGTGGGGAGGTGGCCATAGTCCATAGCATAGTGCACTTCACCAATGCTACTAATACTTCCATCTGTCTATATGTCCAATGACAAGTCTTCCACTCCCACAAGCTCCCACCATGGCAGCCAGCCAGTCTTCAAATATTCCTCTATGACTGACTGCCTCACTCTGTATTAATACACTAACATACAACCATAAAAACCATAGTTTTAATATATCAATACTGTAACATTATATAGTCTGATAGTACCTTTATTTTTTAGAGCAGAGTACATGTCCAATGAGATAGAAAGTTGTAATAACAGATGTGTCACGACAATCTATAGTACCTAACAGCTAGTCAATATTGAATGCCATCAAATAAATAAAAGAAAACAAGAAAATACTAAACAGACATATATAACTACCACCAGCATATCACAGCAGTAATGATCCATGGCCTCACATGATAAACAAACATCCCTGCCCAATCAAACCTTTGAAACAACTGCAATCTTAAGGCTGTAGGCTGTGCGACAGCATCAGATGTGATAAAACTACTGACATGGTGGCTCCTATTGCAGATAGGCATCCTCATGAAAGCTGTCAGCAACAGCAACTGCAGTTCTGACAGTTTTATCATATATGACATGATCACACACCTGGAGGAATATAAGTGAAGCCAGAACCATGTTTGAACTGACGAAGCCATGCCTTCCTAGTTCTCTATAATGAGCTAGATGCTCTACGCAGTCCTGTGATCATAAAAATGGTACTATGGTGAGTATTCAATGTCCAGTAAGTTAATCAGCATGTCTCTATCCCACTGAATGCATGTTATACAACTGGAGTACCTCTGGCAATAATGTCTCATCTGACTTTAGCCCATACAACTGTTCACTGACCACAGAAATTCCTGTCAATCACTGGTGTTCATAGTCGTGAAGTGATTGAAGCTCTCCACCACACTGTCCATAGCAAATACAATGGACTGATGAGTCTTGTAGATCAGTAAAATTTTGGAGATGAAATATTTCAATCGTGTAGCACTGATAACTATTATGCCCCATTCAGAGCTGCAAGTTCATGTTGGCTTGCCAAAATAACTTGGTCCACCTTCAATGGAATTGAAAAGACAACAAGGTACCTCTGAGCATTTGTAAGCTGTTTAATGGTATGTAAATCTGATAGGCCCACTTCAATGTAACTTTTGTTATCTCCACAGTTACTTACTGACACCCACAATTACATAACCATGTTTAGTTGCACAAAAAAAGCTATTGACAGAGCCGAAAGGTTTATGAACAGGCCATGTGCAAGCAAGGCCACGCTTCCATAGTGAGACCATGGCTGGCTTGCACGGTATGACTCAGGCTTCACATCATTGTGGTGACCCCAACAATGGAAGACTGTCATCGGAGCTGCACCACACTAATGATGCAGCATGCAGTAAACACATTTTCTTTGCATTACTATCCTGTTACAGCACTGGTGTGCTAGCAAAGTTTCAACTTTGCATCGTTTATGCTGCAAATTAATCTATTTTTCTTACGGTGTAAAAAGCTGTTTTAATACTTGTGAAAAGAAAACAACTAGTTGACGCATTAACAGGTTGGAGGAAAGCTATAGCAAACATTCTCAACCAAGAGTTGGGAGATGTTATTATATGATGTCATATTCATTTGATGGGTACAATACCTGAAATTTTCACCCTTTAACGATTTGGGGGGGAAGAGGGGAGATGGAGGACGGAGGCAGTGGGGGCAGAGGAGGAGTATCTATTTTTGCTCCTCCTTTATCTTTGCTTGGTTTATCATTGTGGATCCTTCCTGTGTATCACGGAACCTTCCTGTTTTCTGAGGCAAACCTTAGAAATAAAAGTTTCAATTTTAATCAGTTCCTTTTGAGCATTCAGCCACGTCATTTTGAAACCAACAGCAACTATTAAAATTGATCTTTAGAGCGATCCTCTTCAGGGCAAGTAAACTGCTTGTTTTGGGGATGGTGTTATACCATCCTACTTTGGTTGTCATATGACAACTGATGTCACTATACAGGAACAGCACTGGACAGTTCAAAATCAAGATGCCTGTGGATGGATGGTTATACAGATGGTTATTTTCCTGTCCCACTCAGGCAGATGATTGGCAAGCAACAGTGAATCGGATGCTTGTCCCCAAGAGCTGTTTTTCTATAGCAAGACGACAGTGCCTCAGGGCAGTTCTCTTGGTGCTGCCGAAATAATTCAGTGCGCCATCAACATGAAAAGAGAAGGAAGTCTACAATTTAATGAAGGCCTGGCTACCAGCAATCCTGGTCCAATGGGCCATGTCTGGTCACTAGCCATGACTCGTCAGCAACAACAGAATTGCCGTGTGGTACTGAAATCTTGATGTTAGAAGACCCAGCCCATGAGTACAAGTTGGTTATTCTTGTTTTTTCACCAGACATCTCTCAGAGTGGGATTGGAAAATGGAATTCTGTACAATCATCCCTCCATGGGCATACTGTTTCTGAAATGTTCAATTAAGTTCCAGTACAGTGACATTGATTGTCACATAACAGTAACAGAAGGGAAGGGAAACCATCCCCAGAACCAGCAGTTTAGTTGCCTTGAAGAGGACCGCTGCAGAGATGACAAAAACGAATAGTTGTTCTTAGTTTCAAAATGATGTGGCTTAATGTGTAAAAGGATTTTTTTCAAATTCACACTGGCCAATAAAGCTTATGCACTTATATGAAGGTATTAACGTTTTTACAAGATCTGGTTACTAGCCATTTGTTTAACCCTCAACCTGGAGGATTGAGACTGATATCAGCCTTTGGGCCAAAATTCTACTCTGCACAGCAGTGTTTTTGGTTCTTCCCCACCCATTCTGGTCAGAACTCAGATTACTCCATTCCTCCCAACCAGAAATGTTGATATAAGAATTGCACTAAACACTGTTGTCATTACTGTTGTGATCTTCAGTACAAAGGTTGGTTTGAAGCAGTCTCCACACTAGTCTATCCTGCACAAGCCCTTTCATCTCTGCAATAACTATTCCAACCTGCAACCACTGAACTTGCTTATTGTATGCCTTGTTCTCCTTGTATCAATTTAAGTCCCCCCCCCCTCCCCCCTCATTATTTCCCTCCACTGCCAAACGGACAATTCCTTGATGTCCCTGAATGTGTCCTATCCGTTGATCCCTTCTTTTAGTCAAGTTGGGCTATAAATGTCTTATTTCTAATTAGATTCATTAACTCCCAATTAGATACTGAATGTACCCATTTAGTCTTCTGTATTATCTTGTATCAACAAGTTTCTATTTTCTTCTTGTCTAAACTGACTATCAACCACATTTCACTTCCACGCAAACCTAGATACAGGCCAGTGGCCATCAAAGTGGTTTATTTTTTTTTTTTTTTTTTTTTTTTTTTTTTTTTTTTTTTTTTTAAGAGCTAATAGTCACACTATGGGGAGGAATCTCAAGCAGCATATGTACCGGTCTTATTATTAACTGATAACGTACATAAAGTAGTATGTTATAACACCCTCAACAGACTAGCTATAGTAAGGGTGTGATAAGTTCGCCACCGGTAACAAAGTACTGATCGTTGAAGGTCGACACTATTTGGAACATTTGTTGACTGCGGTGTGCTTCAGATTTCTGACAACCTTTGTGATCTGACAGTTACTAGACTACAGTTACTTGGTGAAACGTTGTTTATTTTACTATGTGTGCAAATGACTTTGATTAATAATGGATTTATACTTCGATTTGAATGCACAGTTGAATACGAGACACCACCACAAAAGTGATAAATCATTTAAATGCCAGTTTTCTTCTACTCATTGCATTTAATTCAACTGTCCTTACTTCAAGTAAGTACTGCATTTGAAGGTAAATATCTCTTAATGCGCATTCACGAATTCGTGTTACTTGTGTTTGAAATGTAAACCATTAACAGGTGATCGGTACGAGTCGCGCTCGCCCCTGAGTTGTCAGTACCGCAAGACAAACAAAGAAACATTTCCCCTCTCACATCCTCTAACTGCGCAGTGGCCACATTACTTACCACTATGCTTCTGAGGTAAGCGGCCAGCTTAAATCAGCTGACAGCCGAATTCACCAACGTCAGTTAAAACGAAGCACATCATAAAATATTACTGTTTCTGTACGTGTTTTTGTTTCTTATTGACCAGGTAAACTAGATTTTTACGAAACTCTTGTCATTTGCTGACGTTTCTGGATTCCGAAGTTAGTTGCTAGATGCTTATAACTATAAAATCGAGCTGAGAACAGCGGGCCGCAAGAATACTTGATTGGGCCCCCAGTTTGACGACCACTGATCTACACAAATAGGTGTGTCTCCAGAAAGGAATTCTCAGCATTTAAGAAATGTTCTAGATTAGTTAGATTAGATTAATACTAGTTCCATTGATCATGAATACGATATTTCGTAATGATGTGGAACGAGTCGAATTAATAATAACCAATTCCGTTTTTACTGAAATGATATCCTTGCTATTGCCAGAACACATGTTATAATTATGCTCTCCACTTCGGTCTCAACAACTTATTTTGCTACCCAAATATCAAAACGCGTCCACTACCTTTAGTGTCTCAATTCCTAAACTAGTTCTATCAGCATGGCCTGATTTTACTCGATTATAGTCCATTGGCGTTGTTTTACTTTCTTTGATGTTCACCTTATACCCTCTTTTCTAGGCACTGTTCATTTCGTTCAAATGCTTTTCTCAGCTTTTTACCGTCTGTAACAGAGATATAATGTCGTCTACAGACCTCAAAGTTTTAATTTCTTCTCCCTAAACTATAAGTGCCTTTCGAAATTTCTCCTCGGTTTCCTTCACAGCTTACTCAGTGCACAAACTGAGCAAGATCGGGGATATGCTATACCATGTGTCACTTCCTTCTCAACTACTGCTTCCATCTGAAAAGCTTCGTGTAAATAATTCAAGTCAGTATTTTGCAACCATGTCTTATGAAACTGATGGTTCGATAGTATTCACACCTGCAGTATCTGCCCTTTTTGGAACTGGAATTATTACATTCTGACTGAAGTATGAGGGTCTGTCGCCAGGTGAAACATTTCTGTGATAACCGGCTGTATCTAGGATCTCAATAATTTCGAGGCAATGTCGTCTACTGCAGGTGCCCTTTTTCCACTTAGGTCTTTCAATGCACTGTCAAATTCTTCCCGCAATACCGTATCTCCAATCTCATTTTCGACTACCTCTTCCCTTTCTATAGTACAGTCATCAAGTTCAATTCCTTTGTATGGGCCTTCTATTATTCATTTCATCCGCCTTTCAACTTTTTGATCTTTGCCCGATACTGGGTTATTAGCTCAGCTCTTGATATTCATACGGTGCTTCTCTTTTCTCCTGAAGATGAGAATCATTACAATCAGTAAATAACGCAAAAACGAAAAGTGAAGGAGAATGAGGAGAAGAACTGTTGATTCTGATACAGTTTGTGCGACTGTCTGCCTAGTGCCAAAACGCAAGTAATGTTTAATTACAGTACACATTCTATAGCTTTTTACATAAAGTGGACTGTTCGTGAGCTTGACGGCGGCCACAGCGTGGAGCAGGTCTATAGAGGACAACAGCACCGCCCGCCGCATGGTGCGTCCAGACTCGCGAATCCCAGGCCCGCGGTACGAGAAGGCGGCTTCGCCTTCCGTGTGACGCTTATCGGCAGCAGGCGGGTCTAATAATAGGAGAGCAAGTCTCCATCGCCGCTCCCGCGCCGGAGACCGAAGGCTGGGGCGCATTCGGGGCGCGACCCTCCCGCAAGCTGGATGGACGCGGCCGGAGCTCCCAGTAAGGTGAGTCGCTCGCTGTACTACCCGCTAATCTGAGTCCTGCAGGGCAGCAATATGTGCAGGGAAATTCTAATCATAACCGGCTATTACCGTTTAACGCATGGGTTCCCAGCCTGCAGGCCGCATGCGGTCCAAAGCCAGTATCAATGCTGCCCAAAAAGTGGGCATCCATCACATATTTGGTAAAAATTAAAAAAAAAATTCCATAAAATTCTGTTTATGTTAAGTTAAGGTACACTGAATATTTTCGGTTTGAAATTCCCGCCACACAGTGTTATTCTATCATTGGTCTACATCTTTTTTGTGCTAAGCAGTTATTGTTAGTGTCAAGTATATTATGTGCGGCCCAAAAATACTCGTCTTCTTCCAGTGTGGGACAGGTAAGCTAAAAGGTTGGATACCCATGGTTTGACGCAAAGCGATACATCAATAAGAATTACTGAGAATTAAACAGAAAGTTCAAAATTTCGATCGGTGTGCAAGTGCTGTGAATCGGAAGCTGACGCGCTCCACGACAATGCTGGAAGCCGCAGAGGAAGAAACAATTACTGCACGTCTCATATTTAGCGATGAGGTAACCTCATACGCGAGTGGCAACGTTAACCGGCACAACACTCTAATGCGGCTTACAGAAAAGCCTTCGTATGTAACTGAAGATCGGCGTGACTCACCGAAAATTACTGCGTTCTGCGATGTCAGTACAAAAACTGTTCTGTCAATTTTTCTTCACTGAGTTATGCGTTTCAGCAAACGTTTACCTGGATATGCTAGAGCAATGGCAGATTTGACAGGTTGATACGGTTTCTTTGCATTACATCTTTCAGCAAGATGTAGCACCACAACGCTAGGGTATAGACTTTCGCACTTTTTTAAATCAATACCTTCCAAACAGCTGGATCGGTCGTACTGGATATGAGGACGCTGTGTTCTGCTCTTGGCTACATAGATCTCCTGAACTGAAATCTACGGATGTCTTTTAAGGGGTTTACGTGGAAGACCTTGTGTATGTGTCTCCGTTGCCGAAAACAATTCCAGAACTCAAAATGCGCATTTCTATTGCGCTCACGTTGCTGAAACTATAAAAGGATGCAAAATATATGGCGTAAAATGGCTTATCGTTTAGGATGTCGTCCGCGTGACGAAACTGAGTCATACATACAACCTATTAAGTATGAAAATAAATTAACTTTCTTTTACATTGTCTCTAGTACTTATCGAAGAATCACTATGCATTAAATAGTTACAGTAATTTGTAATCGCAATATTCATGTTGAATTAACTTGTACAACCGTTGACAAACATACACTTTCTAGTATTAAATGCGTTGTAGAATTTGTAAGCACCTTCATTCCTTCACGGAGCTTTCACAGATATCACGTGTGCACAGTTTCACCGCAATAATTGTTGTTGTAAAGTGGAAACGACAGAAAATTAGTAGAAGACTGATCACTTTGGCTAGACACAGAAATTAACTCATAGGATCAGCCAACTCTACAGGAAATTGTACGAACCGAGTCGTCAGACACCAAAATTCGTATCAATAACTGCTTTGACCAAAACGATCCGTTGAGGAGTTACAGGATTCGGTTTTTCGTCGCCGTGGGACTCCGAAAGACTCGCGAGTCTCATAGAACGGTGCGAACATCGCCTTACGCCGTATCTGATCTGTAGAGCTGAGAAAGAAGGCTGTAAGTCTGCAAATGTGGCAGTCAATTGTAGTGTGTGGACCTGGCCGATGCATGGCAAACTGTATGTAGGAGGGTATTGTGCGTCAACGAAATGAAGTAGAGCGAAAATCCAGCGACATATCTCCTAATTCAAGATAGGCCACTGGGTTTGGACGCAGGTGCACATCTAAACATTTCAGACAACTTTATGACTCCCAAATTCCGACAAGAGTTTGGCATCATCAGACCTTAACTGTATCTGCATCATCAAACTGCCATCTACCACCAACGACCAGTGGATCGTAGTTTAGAGTGATCATTGGATTTGTTGAAAATGGATACTCAAAGTCGCTAATAGTATTCCATCGATCACATGTAGAGAAGTTAGTGGAAAGTGAAAATAAGTCAAAGATGTACATTTAGTTTAAGTACCAGACAATAAAATTACTTAACATTACGGACGATTATTTTAGATTTGTGTGAAGTTACTCACGGAAAAAATCCTTGAATTCAGTCTCAAACTCCATCGAATTACCAATAACACATTTTAAAGAGCGAGATGGCGCAGTGGTTAGCACATCGGACTCGCATTCGGAAGGACGATGGTTCAGATCTCCGTCCGGTCAACCAAGTTTAGGTTTCCAGCAATTTCTCTAAATCGCTTGTAGGCAAATGCCGGGATACATACTATGAAATGACTCGGCAGATTTCCTTTCCCATTCTTCCATAATATCATACTGTACTTTGTCTCTAAAAACTTCGTTGTCGACTGACATTAAACACTAATATTCCCTCCTTCCTTATAAATCATATAATATAGTCAGACAGACTGATGAATACATGTATACCCATCTATCTTATGCCTTTCTGCACTGTCGTTAACTCTCGAAGTGTTTGTAGAAGTTGTTTTTTGGTTCTAATGTTACGGTAATATTTTTTGCTAGTTTTTGAGAAAAAAATTATTGGCAACAATATTGGACATTAATTATTATTATATATGCAATTGTCGAAATATCAAACTTTTTGAAGAGATCCCTGCAAGACGTCGTACTACTAACACCAGATATAATTCTTATAACACGTTTCTGTATTCCGAAAACAATTTTCTTTAGTTTCCTTTGAGTTGGGTTTCAAAGAAGATTCCATAACTAATTAGTGAATGGACATATTCAGTAAAACCAGTTTATTCATTTCTAAATCACCTATAACCGTAATCATGAAAACAGATGAACTAAGATACTTCAGTTGTGGTATGGCGAATGAATAGTCATTTGGAGGCCAATCAGTCAGTGTCCTGAAAGCTGAGTTGCTCCACGAGTTAACTGTGAGTATGAACGGTATATTTTCAATACAAAAAAGGTTCAAAACAGTATCAAACTGAATTTTGTAACGTAATAAACTCTTTTTTATATCATTTCCAGCTCCACTAGTTCTGTTAGCATTGCTTTAATAGCAATAATTTTTGTCGAGGATGATAGTAAGTTTCCAATTCCAACGAAGGTCGACTTGCTTAGTCGATCTACTTCCGGCTCTTGATTATTATACTGATGTCGATTGTATTACATGGTTGTTCTGGCCTGGAATTATTTTTAGGAGCGCAGTAACTAAACCATATTTTTTTTCATAATATTTCCTTCAGAGTGAGCAGACAAATTGAAGCTGCAGCACTAGTTTCGACACGGGGATCGTGTTACTGCTTATGCGGTCACAGATATTTATTTATTTGTCCATATAAATCTCTTTTTCAGTACATATATCGTACACAGGATATTGGCCAGAAAACCTTTTTATCTATTGGTTTTACAAACATCAAACATACATCATTTAAATTTTTATAACAAATTGGATCTATATAGTTAATAATTACAAATTTTTTTAAATACAGTATATTTCTAACTTATTTCGACAATTAAAGATACAAATTATATTTTTTTCTTGCGTACGATACTGTGAGATTGAATAGTATTAATTTTTCAGAAGATAGGCTGCCACAGACTTTTTAAAGCTCTTTAGTTTAGGAAGAGATTTTATTTGCCTTTGTCATCCGTTGTACACAAGCGCCAGAGACACTGATCGGCGGCAAAACGTATGCATAAATTGAAACTGTGGCTGCGCGGTCGATCCTTGTTGGGATATTGACGTATTAGTATGAAATACGGGTCAACTGAAGAGTGGGACACAATTCGTCGGCTTTGATCAATGACTTCATAGTTTACTCATAGATATTAATGTCTTTGTTAGACATTATGTACTATTTTTGTCGCTCTATTAATTTAAACCATTTGCTCGTTCCATTTCATTCGGTACTTATTTTCATTCTTAGTGAGTTTGAGATATTTTGGATTAATTGTTTTTCATTCTGGACAATATTTACTTTTTGATTTTCGTTTGTAGGTATGGAGTTATCTATTCCCATGAATATGGAAGACTTGAAGCAGGATTCGTCAACTGCAGTACGGAATACAAATTTTACAGTTGTCGCTTTTTTTCTCCTTCGATAGCACTAGTGTTACTACGATATTTTTCAGTTTATACTAGAACTATCGAAGGCGAAAAGACCGACATATAAAAAAATTGTACCCCCTACTTCAGTTGACCAATATAGGCAAACTGAAGAATAGGATGTTAGTGCTAGCAAAGACGAAAAGAGCGACATACGTAACACTGGCATCTGTATCTCAGTTGAACCACGAACCCTGTTCTTCAGTTGACTTATGTAGTTGGTCTATATAGGTCAACTGAAATATGGGGTACAAATTTTATGTATGTCGCTTTTTTTCGCCTTCGCGTAGTTTAGTACCCCACTCTTTCGTTGACGTATTTAGTCAGCAGAAGTATGGGATATAAATTTTACGTATGTCAGTCTTTTTGTCTTCGCTAGGACTAGTATCAACTGAAGAATAGGATGCCATTAATAGCGGAGGCGAAAAAAGCAACACCTGTAAAAATTGTATCCTGTACTTCAGCTGACCTACATAGGTCATCTGAAGAATAGAACGCAGTGGCTAGCGAAGGGAAAAAAGTCAAAATACGTTAACTTTGTATCCCGTACTGCAGTTAACCTATATAGATCAGCTGAGTTTCGGGGTACAACCTACATATGTCAACTGATGTATTCCATACTAACGTTACTTCTGTCCCTTTTTTCATTCTTTTTTGCACTATTATCCTATTTCTCAGTTGAGCTATATACACTCCTGGAAATGGAAAAAAGAATACATTGACACCGGTGTGTCAGACCCACCATACTTGCTCCGGACACTGCGAGAGGGCTGTACAAGCAATGATCACACGCACGGCACAGCGGACACACCAGGAACCGCGGTGTTGGCCGTCGAATGGCGCTAGCTGCGCAGCATTTGTGCACCGCCGCCGTCAGTGTCAGCCAGTTTGCCGTGGCATACGGAGCTCCATCGCAGTCTTTAACACTGGTAGCATGCCGCGACAGCGTGGACGTGAACCGTATGTGCAGTTGACGGACTTTGAGCGAGGGCGTATAGTGGGCATACGGGAGGCCGGGTGGACGTACCGCCGAATTGCTCAACACGTGGGGCGTGAGGTCTCCACAGTACATCGATGTTGTCGCCAGTGGTCGGCGGAAGGTGCACGTGCCCGTCGACCTGGGACCGGACCGCAGCGACGCACGGATGCACGCCAAGACCGTAGGATCCTACGCAGTGCCGTAGGGGACCGCACCGCCACTTCCCAGCAAATTAGGGACACTGTTGCTCCTGGGGTACCGGCGAGGACCATTCGCAACCGTCTCCATGAAGATGGGCTACGGTCCCGCACACCGTTAGGCCGTCTTCCGCTCACGCCCCAACATCGTGCAGCCCGCCTCCAGTGGTGTCGCGACAGGCGTGAATGGAGGGGCGAATGGAGACGTGTCGTCTTCAGCGATGAGAGTCGCTTCTGCCTTGGTGCCAATGATGGTCGTATGCGTGTTTGGCGCCGTGCAGGTGAGCGCCACAATCAGGACTGCATACGACCGAGGCACACAGGGCCAACACCCGGCATCATGGTGTGGGGAGCGATCTCCTACACTGGCCGTACACCACTGGTGATCGTCGAGGGGACACTGAATAGTGCACGGTACATCCAAACCGTCATCGAACCCATCGTTCTACCATTCCTAGACCGGCAAGGGAACTTGCTGTTCCAACAGGACAATGCACGTCCGCATGTATCCCGTGCCACCCAACGTGCTCTAGAAGGTGTAAGTCAACTACCCTGGCCAGCAAGATCTCCGGATCTGTCCCCCATTGAGCATGTTTGGGACTGGATGAAGCGTCGTCTCACGCGGTCTGCACGTCCAGCACGAACGCTGGTCCAACTGAGGCGCCAGGTGGAAATGGCATGGCAAGCCGTTCCACAGGACTACATCCAGCATCTCTACGATCGTCTCCATGGGAGAATAGCAGCCTGCATTGCTGCGAAAGGTGGATATACACTGTACTAGTGCCGACATTGTGCCTGCTCTGTTGCCTGTGTCTATGTGCCTGTGGTTCTGTCAGTGTGATCATGTGATGTATCTGACCCCAGGAATGTGTCAATAAAGTTTCCCCTTCCTGGGACAATGAATTCACGGTGTTCTTATTTCAATTTCCAGGAGTGTAGGTCAAGTGAAGAACACGATACCATGTTTTTAGGACGTTTGTTACGGACTTCATCAGCAGCCCCTGCTAACTACTACCATTAATAACGTGGTGTCGCGTGTTGCAGACGCGTACTTACGTCGTCAGAAAGTAGAGTTTCCCCAAGTGCCACAATTCTACTTTCTTTGGACAATGCTTCATATACCAAAGCACTTTTCAAATTTTTACAAGCTGCCAAGATATCTTTGTAATAGTAACCCAGAACTTGGGGCTATATTAGCTGTTATGTTAATATGTGTTTTATATGTATAGTTATTTCAATTTATGCTCTCGACGGTTCTATTTCTACCGCTCCTATTTTTCGTACTGTCTGTTAACTCGTGGTGCCTTGCAAAATTGACAGACAGCATGTTCAACACAATCGTTAAATGTATACGTGTGTCTTTATTTACATTTATGCCACTACAACAGCGTCAATCGTTAACGTTGCTATACATGTACGACTGTTATGTCATCAATTTATGTGGTACTACTTATATCATATTTTTCTTTTAGCTGGCTAAATGGTCACTAACTGCTGGAGGCCAAATAAATAATCTCTCTCCTAATTTTTGGCAACCTTCACCTCTTGGCTCCAAATTTTTCCGTTTCATTTTGTAATTGTTATTAATGAGGCAAGACTATGAATAAACTTTCTGTTCTGTAGAAGTCCAGTCTTCTTTTTTGTCGGGTTCCGTAGTCTGTATTTCTTTGAACATACCGGTACTGATTTAAGTTGTACATATTTATTTATGGATCAAATGGTTCAAATGGCTCTGAGCACTATGGGACTTAACTGCTGAGGTCATCAGTCCCCTAGAAGGTAGAACTACTTAAACCTAACTAACCTAAGGACATCACACACATCCAAGGCCGAGGCAGGATTCGAACCTGCGACCGTAGCGGTCGCGCGGTTCCAGGCTGTAGCGCCTAGAACCGCTCGGCCACGCCGGCCGGCTATTTATGGATCATGGAAGGGTCTTAAAATTTGATATGTTCTTCAACACATAGTTCCAAATTTCAATTTCAGTCCTGCCAATTCTTGTCTTGTTTTTGCTGCATTTCTTCCGCATAGCCATTATCATTAGGCCTGTACAATAGATAAGCAGTCTGGGAATGGTGTATTTATTTTATATATAAGATGTTCTTTGGCGAAGGGTTTCTGTTTCCTTGGTAGTATTAAAACATTTAAAAAAAATTGTGTTTAGGCCAGGCACGTGGTCTTATCATTGCACGACGAGAATCACTTAATATTGTATTATGTGCTCCCGTTGGTATTCAGAGAAATAGCAGTCATAGGAGTCGGAGATGACAGAATCAGGCGCAAAGAGATCTACAAGAGTGTCTAGAGGCACTACTTCCCACAGCTGCTGAAGGATAGCTAGGGTACAATTTTTGTAGCTAAAAGGGTAACCGAGGTGGTCCTCTTCGGTTCCAGAGAGACTGCTAGCAAATATTCTTCAGATCACAAAGTTGCTCCCACTGTATGCGTTCTCTCAGCAATGGTTGTGGAGCGTTTGTTCTTTGACGTTTCTCATCAGACTCACTGAAGTCCACCCGTCCTATGGTGTAGCAAACGTGGATCATAGGAGATGGCGCTGCAGTGGTTCAAGTTACCATGGATGCAGACAACATTCGTCTGCTCCAGAATCAAAGACCAGCCTACAGTCTCCTCTGTTTATTTGTTCTGCACAGTGTTCACGTTGGAATTCCGTAGTTTCCACTACGGTTATTCGGCATCGTGCCGTCGGTTTATTCACCATAGACTTTGACCCTCATCCACGCCTCAAAAGGCAGGCTGCAGAGTAAAGATGTAGATGTTCTGTCGTGTTGTGTGTAATTCATCTCCATACTCACCGAAATCTTCTCCGTAGAAACAACATTGGTGTTACTTTTGACCATCGTGGGGATGCAAAAATGACTGATGTGAAAATAAGAGAGCGCGGAAATGAAAAACATCTTTTACATTCGATAGATAACAGGTCACTGGGGCCTAATATGGTCAGGGCCAATTTAAGTCCCAAGAGACAGAAGCAGCCACTTGGGGTGCCAAGCTAAAAGTGCGCCAGAAGCGCTACAATTGTTAGGATTTCCATATATGGCGCATCACAATTATTCGCGACCACTTGGGGCGCCAAACTGAGAGGCGCTAAGGACGCCGCCATGCAAGGTTTGTATGCGAACACAGTGCGTATTACAGATAGTAGCAGAAACTAACACGAGTGGAAATGTTCGATGCAAAAAGGGGTGGGAGGGAGTACCAAATGATAAGTCCCTTGAATGTAAAAATGTTCTTCAGGCAATCATGGATACGAGTCCCGTTAGATTTTGTTGTATAGAATATGCCCAAGAACTGATCCCTCTTGCAGCAACGCTGTACAGTAGCGGCTGGAAATAAAATAAGAAACAATAACTCGCTGTGGCACTGCAGCTCACGGAAAAGGCGCCCCTCCAGCTTCCATCTGGTCCAGCGAGCGAGGTGGGCGGCAGCAATTGATATTGCTGTACTGACATCCACATTTACGTTAACCGTGGTTACGCAAAGTCTTCAAGGAAAATGTCGGTATGGCTCCTGTGAAAAGGGCACAGCTGATATCCTTTCCCAACCCGGGCCTGTGTTCTCTTGTTAGCCCTTCGATGACGTAATGTTAAACACTCGTTTTCTTTTGTTCTTTCGGGATGCGAGGACAGAAGTCGGTGCCTCTATCGGCAGAAATAAACGCAGGTCTCATATAGGTCAAAATGGCCTCGAAACACTCTAACCGGCAAAACACGAACACAACAATATTGATTCGTCATCAAGAAAAAAAATATGGAAACAATTTCTCAAAAGTTTCCATTTTTGGAGAAAGAGCAACTGGTAATCGAATGTAGTAGCCCATTTAACACTCATTTGTCACTGAAAGTCGGAAGCAGACCATTTTTCGGTTGCCTGTGACAACAATAAGGAAATTTAGTATGACTAACTCGCATTTCAAGATTCCTGGTTAGCGAACCTATCCTGAAATTAAGAAAAATCTGTTATTTCCAATACTGGTTAAAAAGAAGGTAAGGTATATACCTATAAGCTTTACATTCTGAAACAACCACGTGATGTTATGTGGCATGGATTCTCCTATCACATCTAAGGAATATCAGTACATTCAACGATAAGTATTTTCAAAAGAACTAGCTCCTTCGGGACTCTGCATCTCCCGTTCGTACGTAATCATACACATCTGGATGCAAAGTAAGTAAAAAAAAGTTCAAATGGCTCTGAGCACTATGGGACTTAACGTCTGGGGTCATCAGTCCCTTAGACTTAGAACTACTTAAACCTAGCTAACCTAAGGACATCACACACATCAATGCCCGAGGCAGGATTCGAACCTGCGACCGTAGCAGCAGAGCGGTTCCGGACTGAAGCGCCTAGAACCGCTCGGCCACCCCAGCCGGCAACAGAGAATAGTTCTACTGAGTTCTTCATACAGGGTGGTGAGAAACGGCCTGGAAAGCTTGTAAGGGTGTTGCGGAGGAGGTTGTGCAGAGAAATAAGTGGTAAGAAAAAAATTCGATAAGTTACGCCGTTTCCGAGCTAGGAGATATTGAAATTAGCTAATCAGGTCGTCGCGTGCGCAAATTGAAGCAGCCTACCGGAGGCAGTGTCACCAAACGCTGTCTTCGTTTGGTTTCCTCAAACCGATCAAACGTAGCTGTTGCTCACCTGCAGCTTCTGCTCACGTAGCTTTAATTTATCACTTCGGAAAAAGGCACAATTAAATTGATAATCAGCATTTCACTCACTGACCCATAGATGTCTATGCATTACCGCATTTTAGCACGTGCAAGTGCTTTAATTTGCGCGCGCAATAACCTGATTGACTAATTTCGATGCTAAATAACTCGTAAACGGCACAACACATAGAATTTTTATCGTAACAATCATTTCTCAGCACAGTCCCCCCTGCAACACCCTTATTACAGGCTTTCCAGACTGCTTCTGACCACCCTGTGTAAAAGAACACACAATGCCGTTCCTAGAATCTCTGTCGTAGGAGGAGGTGCCGAGCAGAAGAAGATGGGAAACCTTTGAAAGAGTGAAACGTACGGGAACCGAATGCAGCATCATCCGTCTGTGCCTCCATCTTTAGCTCAAAAATTACAAACATTCCGCCCGACGCGGCCATTGTGTTTTTCGAAAAGGCGAGTACGACGCACACCACGTGTGCTAACAGTGGTTAGGAAGTGTTCCACTCTGGGCACAGCTGCTGCCTCTTCTGGTGAAGACGCACTAACCGCAGATGTTCTCGTCGCTGAGCATGAGAGTGAGATGGTCGGACGGCATCTAGTCCATTCTACAACACTTGCTGCTTCCGTTGAGTGGCACTACGTCACTTCAGACGAATAATGCGTCATTCTTCTGAAAATACCACAAGCCCACGGCCAGTTAAAACAATCTCAATTCGTCTCTTATTACTCTTCGCATGTGTGATGACGCCTGCGTCTATTTCAGCTTTAGTGTGCCCATGGATACACAGGGCGTTCCAGGAGGAAATGTCAATATTCTTGATTATGACAGGAACGCTCATTTGAAGTAAGAAACCTCATATTGACAAATGCCTTATTCTGAATGGTTTCGAGGCCGAACACATTTAATGAACATCTGTTTTTCGGCGTATGTCCTTGTAAATCACTGGCATTTTATGGAAAATTCGTTTGCTGAACACAATGAGGAAGTTCCTTGGGTTACGCGGACTGCAATGTATTTCCAGTATGGCGGAGCAGCTTCACAAGACGTGCGAGGGAACATCTCAACCGTACTTAACCTAATCACTGGATTGATCGTGACAGTACAATTCAAATGACCGTTCCTGTTGTGTCCCTGAGTATTGATCTTTCCTCCTGGTACACAATGTAGAGAGTGTTTCAAAAAGATTCACAAGATTTCCAAGATGGCCGCCGAGTGAGATCACAGGTATTTTCTTCGTCCGCTAAAAGAACTTATTCAAGAGGCAATAGTGTCAAACTTAAATTTTCTTTGTTTCGTATACTTGCTGTCGTGTCCGTTCTTGTCACACAACTGAATATTAGCGTCCCACCGAGCGAGGTGGCGCAGTGGTTAGACACTGGACTCGCATTCGGGAGGACGACGGTTCAATCCCGCGTCCGGCCATCCTGATTTAGGTTTTCCGTGATTTCCCTAAATCACTCCAGGCAATTGCCGGGATGGTTCCTCTGTAAGGGCACGGCCGACTTCCCACCCCATCCTTCCCTACTCCGATGAGACCGATGACCACGCTGTCTGGTCTCCTTCCCCAAACAACCAACCAACCATTAGCGTCCCAGGACAGCTTGTTCACGGAAAAACTTTGTGTTATTTGAAGTCCCGATAATCCCGACATGACCCGTAATTTTGCGTGACATAAACACAAAAAATACTATTCAAGTTTTGTTGATAGTGCAAAATTCGGTAAAAAAGACAGCTACTAGTTTCATCGGTGTCTATTGTCGCAATATAAGTATAATTAAACGTTTCTAAATCGTATTTAACACATTTCGTATTGTTTAAACGTTAGATAGACGCGATCCAGGCCTAAATTTTCCGAGCTATATGCGTTTAAAAACCTGCCCAAACACGCTGTATAACGTAAATTCTCTAAAAGCAAAGTAATTACTAATTCATTCTTTTGTTATTGTATCTCTAAATCAGTACAAAACAACAACAACAACCACACATAAGACCTTTGTGTCGTTTTTTGTTTATATACAGCCAATCTCGCGTCCTTGACAAATTAAAACATTCCTTAACCTTAATCATTCTTCCGAAATTGACCATGAGTAAGAAATGTGGGAGCTGTTATAAGGCAGTGAGTAGAGGGATTTGTTGCCAATCTTGTAGGAAATATTTTCACTGGGGGTATGCAGTGGGGAGAATGTTGGAAGAACAGAAGAGGCTCTCTCCAGGAGCTGCAGAGTATGCAGTAGGAACATTTTGACTGGGCAACAGGAAAGGAAAATCTGTGCCTGAAGGGAAGCAAGGAGGGGGCTGGTAAAAATCAAGGGAGACAGGGGGAGGAGGTTGGATGGGAACTGGCAGCTAGTAGGAGGATAGCTAGAAAGAGAACGCGATCTGACAGTTTTATCAACAAGACCAAAAACAGAAATCTACCACTGCTAGAGTTAAGTGGGGAAGAGCCTCGGGTAGGAAAGGAGCAGGAAATGTGCACCACACTTCAACCGAGGCCAAGAAGCTTAGGAATGTTCAAAGTGTTAGGAAGAAGAAAGTGCTGTTGCCAGGTCGTAGCCATGGGCGAGGTGTAGGCCCTCAGTTACAGGAAAGTTTAAGGGCAGCGTACCAGACTAAATGCAGGGTTAAGTCATGTGAAGAGGACCATGCAGTGATAGTGGGTGGTGTGGGAAACAGCTTGGACAGGGATGGGGCATATGACATAGGTGGTGACCTGGACGAGATAGCTTTCCTGACACATGGCACCAAGGCACACTTTGTTGAGCTGTTACAGCCTCATGACCGACCACCCCTAACTAGAAGTCTGTAAATGTATGTTTTTACGAATTAGCTTATTTCAAATTAGTCTAAACTTGTAAATACTTTGAAATATCCTATATCATTGTAAAAAGAGATCTATGGATGACCAAAGCTTCTATAAGAGTGTATCTTCTACAAGGATGAAGATACAAACTTTGGATGAGCATCGAACCTAAAAGTTTACTTTGGTGCTAGTTGTAAGTTGCTTATTCATGTGGTTGCCGACAGGGGTCTCCATCGTGCATGCAGCTAAGTCGAGCGTTCATTACTTAATAAGACAGTGGCAAAAAGAACTGACCATTGACAGCGAAGGCAGTAGGTATTAATAATGGTCCCGTTCCAGTCGTCTAGCAGTCTCAGGTAGCGCCTAATGAAGACATCGAGTCACATTGACGAAATATTGTGCATGGACGACGCTGATACGTGGCAAACACCTGACATATCAAGACTGATCGCGGCAAAAGCCTGAAGAATTGCAAAAAGCGTTTTGTCTTTTCCGTTGCATTAGGGCCGATTCAGCTAAACGGGTCAGTAAATTTAGCTCCAAAATGGGGTTTGCCTTCTAAAAATTAGTGGAGTTCTGGAAACCATTTTAATCGACCAAGTAGGTCTCTGATTTGAATAATTTGAGTTTGCTGCGATTTCTGAGTGGAGCTTCAGCAGTCATGAAAAAAAAAAAAAAACACTAAAATTTTGTACTTCTTGTGTTTATTTGAAAAAGCGAAGCTTATCAAAGTTTTCCAAGGTGCTCAACCAAAGTCATGCAATAGTTTTGAAATAATAAACCGTCATTTGACTGTATATTACAGTACTTATCTTCTGTACTAGCTACCCTCCGGTTTTTACGCCATTATCGAGTCCAATGCTAAAAATTCTTAGACCACTAACACATCATATCTGATAAGGCCTGTCCAAAGTAGGTCACCTGCTTTGGATAGACTTTACCAGATATGACTTGTTAATGGTCCAAGAACTTTTAGCTTTGTACTCGATAACGGCATAAAGGCCGAAATATAGATAGTACAGAAGATAAATTCTGTAATATACAGTCAAATGACGGCATATTCTTTCAAATAAAAAAGTTGGGATTTAAGTTCTGCGTAGATTGAGTACCGACGCTTTGGTATTTGATTAAATTTTCCTATAGAAAAGCTAAGTCGGAAACGGTAAACTTCTAAACTTTTCGGAAAAAAACACTGGTTTCATCGGTATAAAACGCGAAGCATCTAAGAATTGGCCAATTTCACGTGAAATTTTGTAGAAGAAAAATTGTAGGGCATCAACACAATTATCGCCATTATTCAATCACGTGTGAATCACATAATTAACGAACGACTTTCTACTTTTCATTCAGCGAATTTTTACAACATTCACTTTTTTATTTTTACACTAGTACAGAGTCCCAAACAAAGACGTTATCGAGATAATACTTTTGAAAACTGATATTTGCAGAATAATATCATGTAGACGACCAAAAAAACTGATTACAAGGATATTAGCGAAAAGAAATATGATTGGTTTACTATTGTTGCATCAGGAATAAGGAAATTTCGTCCATTAAACAAAAACTGAGTTAATATGATTTTATAAATTGCGTTGAGGTAATACAATACAACAGGACATGACCGAGTTGGAAACGAAACTTACTCGAGAAGCTTCTAGCAAATAAGTTTACAACCCGAAGGTCTGACAGCCGAACAAACTTTAATTCTTACAGTTACGTGTATGGTAGAGGATTAGCAGACAGCACTGGGGCCAAATAGATTACTTCGCTGCCTACAGCAGCTGACATCACTGACAAAGTCCAGCATTTCTGTGGTGGTTCATTAAAGAGTATTGATAGTAACTTTGACAGTGTGAAATTTTGAAGAAGAAATCGAGTCCTACCTCTCAAGTGTACGACATTCAAAATCACAATGCACGACAACGTAACTGCTATCAACGCTGAAACGATTTTTCGCAGCCTTGCCTTCGACAAAAATTCCAATGAAGAGCTTCAGCACTATTCTGTCTACTATCCTCTGTGTCTGGCGACGTAGGAATGTGGGAAACAGAAAAATCTGTGTTTTACAAATTGTTGATGCGTTTAATGACCCAACTGACTTTGAAAAGGCCGAGTTCGCTGTAGGTGGAGGATTTCTGTTAGATAGTGTGTCATGGGAAGCCAAAGAATGTTTTCTTCCCTAATTACAAAGCATGTAGATTACGTCACGTGCTGGTATGGCGGAAAGGAAACTGTTGCATATGATGGGCACCCTGACGTGACAAGTGACAGGACAACGAAATCAGCTGAACGGCTGCGCAGAGTCACTAAATCTTGCACTATAACGGAGGCAGGTTGATCGAGGAGTTACATTATACCTCCGCCTATTCTCGCAAAACTTTGAGGTATTCTTAATCATAAGCCGTATACGGTATAAAGATCTTAAACTGATAAGTTCTTTCCCAGAGTCCTTCCCTGTGATCAGATACGCTGTTCCGAAACAGGAGAATAGTCTAGCTCCTTCGGAAGTTGAAACATTCGTTCGTCTCGCCCTCGATAACATCGTGGCGTCGAGCTAGATGTCACGGGTGTCTCCGGCCGGAACTAATGGCTCTTAGCGATGGCGGCGCGCGAGACGAATTAAGTGACGTGTTGCATAACTGACTAGCAAGGAAACGTTCATCGGCAGACGCAGATCAATTCTCGACCCAGCTACACTTGCAAAACGGTCTTCACAACGGTCGCTAGCTTCCTTAAAACCGCTGTGACCGGAAGGTCCGCGCGCCACCTTTAAGCGTTGCGAGCGGTCAACATCTATGGTTAACGCTGTAAAGCGTGGTGGGCGCATGTCCTGTGGTAGGAATATCTATAATCGAATAGGATAATCGAGGATATCTTCGGAAAAGGGAAATCCCAAAGAACAAAGACTGCAGTTCAGTAATCACGCATTTCCTGGCGTTGATCACTGGAAACTGTACATCAGTGATCGGAAATCGACTGTCACAGTTTCGGCGCTTCTATGATGAACGTCGACAGAAGTATCTGCTTCTCTTTTTTAAGGGGTGGGGGTGGGTTACAGGCTAGAATCTCTCTTCTCCGCCTTCCCTGAGGCGGGAGCAGGAGGCCAATCTCGCCTGACGGTTTTCCGAGTTCATGACGAACTGTTCGAAGTGTGCTCGTTTCCTTTCGAGCGTCGCCGCCAGGAAGATTTCCTTGCTTTTTTTTGTACAAATAATATTGACGTTTGTACGGCGTTTGGTGGTGGAAGGGTTGACTTCTGTTATTCTCCTTTGCTGGAATGCTCCCCCCCCCCCCACCTCACTCCCTCCCCCTGCTTGACCATCTTTGCTCAGCATTCCCAACACTACAAGAGTGCTAGGTTATGACTTCGGACAGGAAGCTAGCGAACACATGCTTGCAGCAGACCTGATACAGCTGTGTCACTGGAAACCTCGACGTCTCCAACAGAAGCTCATCGCTTAAGGTAAAGTTGTCTTCAACGGCGCCGACCGGGCACTTCCTAGGAAGGGATTGTAATCGGTTGGACACACACGAAGAGTGTTTTCGTTTCTACTGTTTGTTCATCCCATCCGCATCGCGTTGTGCTTCCGGTTTCGTCTCTCGCCCCCCCCCCCACCCAATTAACACTGTCGGCTGTTCTAGCACCGGTAGCACCCCAACTGCCTTCTTAAACTCCCGCCGTAATCTCCGCAAAGACAAATCAGGGTGGCAGTTCAAAAATATATCGCTTGAGCCATCAACGAAACATTTCAAGTTTCTTGGGAAACAAACACCTTTTACTGGCGTCAATAAGATTTGCCCAACTCCACATACTTAACTCCACATACTAGCTATTGGCTTCACAACCTGATACATGAATCTAACTTCGGTCAAACTGGCACGTTTCACATCATAATGTTTATCGTGAATATGGCATACAGAAGTAAGGTCGTGTTCAACGTGAGCGACAGAAGAACTTATGGTTTGTGCGAAGAGAGCGAGAGAATGTTGAAAAACTCGCTCGGTGGGCATGCACTGTAGCTTACGTAGTTTTTGTAGGCCAGTTTGAGGTTTACAATGTACCACAGTAATGTAGAGCAAGTTGAGATGAACAGTTTGATACGCGACACTTGTGTTCTATCAAGTCGGGAGACTACCTCAAATTTGCTGCCCTCCTCTTTATACGTTCAATATCCCCTGGTAGTCGTATCTGGCATGCGACCACACACTTTAGCAATATTGTAGTATGGATTGCACGAGTGATTTGTAAGCAATGTTTTTCGTAGACTGATTGCATTTCCGTAGTATTCTACCAGTAAGTCCAAGTCTACTACTTGCTTTACCCACGACTGAGCCTACTTGATCGTTCCATTTCAGGTCCCTTACATCCAAGTAATTGTTTGAGTATACCGGTTCCGACTGTGACTCACTGATATTATTTCGTGTTGTGAAGTGCAGAATTTTACAATTCAGAACATTTAAAGCAAGCTGCCAATCTTTACACCACTTTGAAATGTTATCAAGGCCTAAATGAATATTTGTGCAGCTTCGTTCAGGGTGTACTTCGTTGTAGATACCGGCTGCATCTGCGAAAAGTCTACCATTAATATCGTTCGCAAAGTCATGAATATACATTATGAACAGCAAGGAACCCCATACACTACCCTGAGATACACTCGAAGTTACTTCTACATAAGTCGATGACTCTCCATCCAAGATAATTTGCTGCGTCCTTCCTAACAAAAAATCCTCAATCCAGTCACAAATTTCGCTTGAACCCCAAATCATTGTACTTTTGATAATAAGCGGAAATCAAGAAATACTGAATCTACGTACTGACTTGATCCATGACTTTCAGTATGTCATGAGAGAAAACTGCGATTTGTTTTTCATATGATCTAGGGTTGCGAAATCCATACTGGTTGGCGAGGAATAGGTCGTTCTGTTTTAGATACCTCATTATGCTTGAGTTCAGAACACGTTCTAACATCCTACAACAAATGACTAACATTCTACAACAAATGACTGTCAAGTATATTGGGCGGTAGTTTTGTGGACCACTTCTGCTAAACTTCTTGTAAACGGGTATGACCTCAGGTTATATTCTTTGTTCGAATCTACGATAGATGATAGCTAACAGAGGGGCTAAGTCAGCCGCAAAAATGCGTGTAGCATCTGATAGGGAGTCAATCAGGTGGTGATAAATCTTCTATAAGGGCAACACTAACTTGCTATTAGTTGCAATCATTCCACCAGGAAGGAGGTACACGGCTGTCTGTAGTTCAGCCAAGCCTAGATGGTCAATACCGCGGTTCGATCACGTTCGCATTGTTACTTTGTGGCAGGAAGGGCTCTCAATAAGAGAAGTGTCCAGGCGTCTCGGAGTGAACCAAAGCGATGTTGTTCGGACATGGAGGAGATACAGAGAGACAGGGACTGTCGATGACAAGCCTCGCTCAGGCCGCCCAAGGGCTACTACTGCAGTGGATGACCGCTACCTACTGATTATGGCTCGCAGGAACCCTGACAGGCACGCCATCATGTTGAATAATGCTTTTCGTGCAGCCAAAAAACGTCGTGTTACGGCTCAAACTGTGCGCAATAGGCTGTATGATACGCTACTTCACTCCCAACGTCCATGGCGAGGTACATCTTTGCAACCACGACACCATGCACCGCGGGATAGATGGGTCCAACAACATGCCGAATGGACAGCTCAGGATTGGCCTCAAGTTCTCTTCACCGATGAGTGTCGCATATACCTTCAACCAGACAATTGTCGGAGACGTATTTGGAGGCAACCCGGTCAGGATGAACCCCTTAGACACACTGTCCAGCGAGTGCAGCAAGGTGGAGGTTCCCTGCTGTTTTGGGGTGGCATTATGTGGGGCCGCCGTACGCCGCTGGTGGTCATTTAACGCGCCGTAACGGCTGTACGATACGTGAATGCCATCCTCCGACCGATAGTGCAACCATATCGGCACCATATTAGCGAGGCATTCGTCTTCATGGACGACAATTCGCGCCCCCATCGTGCGCATCTTCTGAATGACTTCCTTCAGGATAACGACAGGGGTCGACTACAGTGGCCAGCATGTTCTCCAGATATGAACCCTATCGAGCATGCCTGGGATAGATTGAAAAGGGCTGTTTATGGACGACGTGACCCACTAACCACTCGAGGGATCTACGCCGAATCGCCGTTGAGGAGTGGGACAATGTGGGCCAACAGTGCCTTGATGAACATGTGGATAGTATGCCACGGCGAATACAGGCATGCATCAGTGCAAGAGGACGTGCTACTAGGTATTAGAGGTACTGGTGTGTACAGCAATCTGGACCACCACATCTGAAGGTCTCACTGTATGGTGGTACAACATGCAATGTGTGGTTTTCATGAGCAATAAAAAGGGCGGAAATTATGTTTATGTTGATCTCTATTCCAATTTTCTGTGCAGGTTCCGGAACTCTCGGAACCGACGTGATGCAAAAATTTTTTTGATGTGTGTATTATACAGAAATAGCTTTGAGGCCTCAGACTGTGACTAGTCGGCGACACGAACTATGTACCTCGGCGTACGTCGCTACTAGGTTAGTACTGTAATGCTGTCTCGAAATCTGGACATACATCAGAAAGGGTGAAAGCTTGTAAGGCTGTTGCAGAGTACACTGTATTGAGAAATATTTATTAGCAAAAAATTCGATAGTTTGGGTCGTTTCCGAGTTAATTAACATTGAAGTTGGCCAACCCAGTCGCCAGGCACAATTAGTGACAGTCTTTCTCACAGCGTAGATGACAGCGCTCCTTTCGCTCGGGTTCGATCCTTACTACCGGCCCGTGTGCAGTTTTTGTATCGGTCTCTAGTTCGGTTCTACGCAACTTCAATGTTAATTAATTTGGAAATGGCGCAACGTATGGAATATTTTCTTAGCACTTATTTCTCAGCACTACTTACCCTGCAGCACCCTTACAAGATTTTCAGGCGGTTTATGACCACCCTGTATATTTGTAACCTGTTGTGTGGAGGATTCTGGGTACAAATCAATTGTCATACACATTCCAAAAATACTCGATAGGTCCATTTCAGGCAACCTAACTGGCTCTCTAATTAGCTGAAAATCTTCAGCCCAAATTTACATCACAGGTGACGCTATCGTCAATAGTAAACACGACAATTACGGTATGTGTGTAGGTTCGGAGAAGGAAAATGCCAGGAATGACTTAGCCACATAAAATGCAATTCAGTCCTGACACATCGAGGCAGAGAGCCTACGGTATTTAGATAAGTGGCAAATCGTCCAGCGGCCTCCAGGTTGCCAGGCTGCGCGCGTCGCAGTAAGAAATGCAGCCACCTACAGGATATAACAAGAGATGGATTTGGCAAGTGGCACCTACGCAGCACTTCTAAGATATTATTTGATACGATATTGAAGAAAACGCCATTACTGTATGGGTATGTATTTAAATGCAGGATAAACGGCTTGCCGCGAAACAGTGTAAATGTCCGACAAACGGCAAAATTAGTGAATGATTAGTCACATAATATGATGTTTTAGAAATAACTAGAATAATCCTATAAAAAGCCTTTATTTCAGATAGACTGAAGCGCATTTAGCTTTCACTGCTTGAATATTCATCGTTTAACTTAGTACGATTAAGTTTCGAACATCTTCTCCCCATCTCCACACAATGAATTATCGATGTATCATTGTGGTTAATAACTTTCTTGCTGTAATGGAGGCCCTACGATTTCCGTCTTCCATATTAATTATAATTGCCCACTGTTTCCGCTTTTATTTGCTGAAAATACTGGCATTAGGAAGCCATTTTCACTTCAGCTTTTACATCTAAGAGTGGAAGAACAGCACATGAGTTTAAATCTTTTACAATTATGTAAGACATACCGGCTATAATTGGTAATCCACCTTCAGTTACAGTCTAGCCAACAAAAACTGCTGTGGAAATTTGATTAGCAAACTCTCGGCACAGGTGCGACTGACAGCACTCGTGTTTATCGATGTTAAATTACGCAGAGTGGAATTACAGAAGACATGATTTAGTGAGGGGAGACATACCATATTTGCAAATAAGAATAATAAATCACGTAATGTGTATTTGGAGCCTTAAAACAGTGGCAAGTTTAATAGCCTAAAGAAACACAGCACAGATAAAAACATAGTGAACTGCGCCCAAAGCCAGTCAGGGACGATATAACATTGACAAGTGCCATCTATATAAGCTCTCTAGCCAAGGCAGGTTTCGTGCTCCTCGGACGGCTTTCGGCACTTGACGCATGTAACGATACTACCTGGACTTCTTGTAAATTGAAAGACAGTTAAAAGTTCTAATAAAGTATGTTTTTTAGTAATGTAGGTAACTCGTAGTCTGTCAGTTTTTTTTTTTTCCACACGATTCAAATATGACTGGCTGTTCTCTTCATCATTTCGTCACGAAACACTGGAGGCTCACGTTTTAAGTCTCGTCGCCATCGAGATTATTAGCAACAAGCCAATAGTTAAATGGAAGCGACCTTGTCCTCCATAAGCAAACGTCGCAGTAATATTGAAATGATTTAGGGCAACTACGGAAAATTTAAATCGGGATGGATGATGCCGATATGTACCTCGGTTCTCCACAGTATATGTCCACAGTCGACCAGTGTGCCTCCTCGTAGGCGCTTCAAAAAACAGCTGTCTGTTATGTTTACGTATGTAACCCACACAACACATGGCAGCTCTACACGGAACCAGTCACACAGGGAGAGGAGCTTACGAAGAGTTTATCTTGCTTACAACAAAGTGCTGACTGTTTAACACTTTGGACATGACCGTTTACATCCACCCCAAAAGATATAATTAAAATGAAGCTGTGTGACAGTAACTTCCTCGAGAAACACTGCATCGTCCGCAGCAGTCTAGGACTAAAACTGATATTGGCTCCAAACTAAGAACTATGGCCCACAAACAACTGTACGATGACAGATTATCGAAATGCATTCCTGTTGTTATCTTCGCCTCTTCTGACACGTTACTAGCCTTGGATTTTCTACCAAAATCTGCGATGAATTCTTTGTTTTGAATTGGAAGGCTTAATCCGGAGATCGTGTTCAATATTTTATGTGCATTTTTGTGCCGCCACTTTCAATATCACCATCCGGCACCAATGCAATGACATGTTTTGGTACAATCATTTTATCCTATTCTCTATGCACTCCACATCCCTTAAGCTAATATAGATAATTTATTTATCAGTTCCCACTTTATTGTTTCAACCGTTTGTTCTCAATGAATAAAGCAAATGTATTTTGTGATATAGAAATAGCAGAGATCTGCAATTGTCGTGTCATTTATAAGCCACCCTGCATCATTTTAGACACATAGGGGAAGGTGGGGTAAAATGATCACTCTAAGGGACTGAAGTTTTACTAAACCATGGTCACTGATAGAAGTTTGACGCTTACACATTTTGATCTACATATTACAAGGTATCATACCAGACAGTTTTAATCAAATGAAACTACATAGTTCCAGAGACTTTTCAAGTCTCAAACATCTATAACGTTTATTTGCAGACTGAAGCGTGGAATGAAAATTTGTACAAAGGCCGGGAGTATTCGACTGCAGGTCTCCTGCACACTATGCATAGGCCCCCCTGGCACGGCACAGTGGCTTTGCACAGCTGCACGGAATATCCTAGCACGCCCCTCTCCTCAATCGAAACTCCCGTTCAAATCTCAGCCCACTCGGTATTCCCTCTAAAATCGGACAGCACTGCAGAGGCTCTCCAACTCTACTGGAATAGCACCTCAGCGTCGAATGAAACGGGGATCCTAGTGGTGATCCATTGTGCCTTCCAGAATGGCGAGACCACCCAAAGAATGCCAAGAAAGAATTCCCCAGACCATAACGCTCCCTCATGCTGTCTAGATCCTTCCGACGGTTGTTGCTATCACGCCGGTGGGGCATAAAACGCGGTTCATCTGTCACCTGCCGCCACTCAGTGGACGTCCAGCTGCATATTCCAGCCTTCGTGGCCAATTAACAGCAGTCAGCATGGTAGGGTTTTTGACACGGTTTTCACTAATAGATACGCCGATTCAAGAGGCAAGCTTGTGTATATAATACACTACGGTTAAGTAATTATGACTGTGTAACAGACATATTCATATCTGTTCCATGTTTAATTGGCATTTAGAGTGATATCTTGTGGCAATGACGGGAGCTACTAGCTGGTCAGCCAGAGAGGAGGTCTTATGTAGCGGAAAAATCGCTGAAAAGCCGCTGCAGCACCAGAGAGCAGGGATGTTGACCAGAGTGTATACATATCACAAATTAATGTGCTCCGTCACGTTTTTATGCCTATATGTGAAGGCTACTCTCAGGAACTGTTGTAAGAATTTGGTACTGTTTTCACTAACAGATAGACTGAGTCAGGAGGGAAGTTTACGTACGTCGCTACTTATTCTAAAAATGTAAATCGGCCGTAGATAGAACTATCGATGAGAAGCCCGGATGGATCGCTAGTAGGCTGCTCTGGTTGCTTAGCCATTTTAACAATTCGTATCTTACGAGCATGTAGTACCAATAGCTACGTAGATGATAAAAGTGTCTTTAGTTGTGTTACTTTGTGTGGAAATTAACATTGACAGAATTGTTTGCAGGCCATGTTTTGCACTGAAAGTGAAACATTCCTAAACACATATATAAAGAATTGATGAAACGCCACAGAGAAAAATGGAAGACTGGTCTCTTCACTGATGAGTCGTAGTGTGTAAGTTCCAAAGCGGCAGCTGATCCCTTTTGGCGTGAGACTGGTATCTGTTGTTATTCATCAGACACCCACGAAGGTAATGTCTCTGAACAGGACACTTTCTTTGTGTGGAGTGCTGTATCTTAAGGTCAGACCTCGTCTTCATGCGGAACTGCGAGCTGTAGAGATGGAATGCTTGATGCTTATGTTTGGCGTTACGTCAGCAATGTAGCTGACATTTTCATGCTAAAAGACAACAGCGCTCAATCATGCAATGTCTGTCCCACAGACGCGAGTATCTTCAACAGCATATTATACGCAAGTTGTAACAGCGAGTTTACAAACGTGAGACCCGTTAATATATTTGCCACACTCTTATGAGGCGTGTTTTTGCTCGCTACCGTACTTGCAAATGCTTTCCACCATGAATAGGATTGTGTTCCTTCGGATATCAAAGCCACCAAATGTCATTAACAGCATCACATATCGCACTGACTAACCACGCTCGGTACTGACGCTACTACCAAACTGAAAAGAGCGTTTTGCGCACTTCAAACATGTCCTAAGCTCGAAGAAAAATTCATTTTCTGGAGCTGTGCATTCTTCCTTTATGTTACGCGTTCTACACCTTTAGACTAAAGTTATTCATATTTCACACATTACTTGCTCACCTACTTTGATTTGTGGAAACTAGTGTATAAAAAATGAAAAGGAAGAGGACATGGTTTTTTGCAGGGTGTACGTGACGACAAACCGCGCCATATCGGCACTAAGATGGAAACAGCGAAACTGGGAACGCTGGGAGACCTCAGCAACCAGTTGACGAGTTGGAACGCTCATCAGAGCAGTAGTATTCTCGAGTTGTGATAGCAGTTTTCATAATCTACATAGACTATGAAAGAATGTGATGGGAGGAGCTGACTGCGGGCTGACAATCCTTAAAGACGCCTCCTGTGGGTGGACTTTATTCCTGCTGGTGACGCCGCTGGTACACGAGGACCTGTTGCGCCACGCTCCATTTCTGGTGGGGCTCGCACACCCGGCTCACTGTCTCCTCCTCACGGGCGCCTAATCTGAGCCGTTTTCGTCTACTGTTCCACCTTCCTCCTGTCGATAGCTATTGGTAATTCTCTATCTGAAATATCTCCCACTCTAGACAAGTGCTTTTGTATCAGTATCGCCTGATAGCAAGAGACATTTGAGGGGCGCTGATCTTTTACAACAATTTCAGTACAGTAGGAGAAGGTGGGGTAGAGTAGCCATTGTGAGGACAGTGGCCATTACATATTTTTGGCCGTAAACAATGCTTCAATCTACCGAGAAATGGTCAAACTGATACACATAATCACTGATTGTCAGTTAGTTTCACACAGGGAGCCATGTTCTGTTTCATTTTAGTAAAAGCTTTTCAGATTTTCAGTCGTCTAATGTAAGGTTAGTCATTTATACCATTCTTGTAACCACAGTTACATGTAAGAGGTTTTTTTTAATTTTTTATTTAGAGTTGAGCCTCTGTGGACTGGGTGGTAACAACCAATTTCATTTTAGTGTCTAGGTCTTGTTTTTGTTCCAGCTTCGACTTGCTGCCAGTGTCTTCTGAGCCCACCAAGAAGTGCCTCTTTATGCTCTTCGGACAAAGGTCCTCTCCGTCTTTTGGACGTTTATGCCATTTCAAAACCTTGGTGGTTGTTCACCAATCTTCTAAATTTGTTCCTGACAGGAATTTCTCTCTCTGAGATACCAATCTGCTTAAGACCTTTTTCACATTCTTCGAACCATATCGGCCGTGTTTTCTTACATTGGATGAAACTACATATTCTTTTTGTTAGTCGGTCACCGTCCATCCTCACGAGATGACCGTAAAATAACAATCGTCTCTTCTTAATGGATGTTGTGTTAGGTTCTGTCTTACTGTACAAGTCCTCACTTGCTCTCATTCGCCATTGTCCATCAACCCATCTATTACCTATAATAATCCTTAATATCCTCCGCTCTCGCTTTTTCAGCCGCTCAGCTTCACCTTGTCTATTCATGGACAATGGTTCGGACGCATAAAAGCCCTCAGGTTTTACAACTGTATTATAATGTTATACAGTTGTAAAACCTGTTCCCCCTGTTCCCTCCCATGAACCATGGACCTTGCCGTTGGTGGCGAGGCTTGCGTGCCTCAGTGATTCAGACAGCCGTACCGTAGGTGCAACCACAACGGAGGGGTATCTGTTGAGAGGCCAGACAAACGTGTGGTTTCTGAAGAGGGGCAACAGAGTTTTCAGTAGTTGCAGGGGCAGCAGTCTGGATGATTGACTGTTGACTGACCTGACCATGTAACACTAACCAAAACGGCCTTGCTGCGCTGGTACTGCGAACGGCTGAAAGCAAGGGGAAACTACAGCCGTACTTTTTCCCGAGGGCATGCAGCTTTACTGTATGGTTAAATGATGATGGCGTCCTCTTGGGTGAAATATTCCGGAGGTAAAATAGTCCCCAATTCGGATCTCCGGGCGGGGACTACTCAGGAGGACGTTGTTGTCAGGAGAAAGACAACTGGCGTTCTACGGGTCGGAGCGTGGAATGTCAGATCTCTTAATCGGGCAGGCAGGTTAGAAAATTCAAAAAGGTAAATGGATAGGTTAAAGTTAGATACAGTGGGAATTAGTGAAGTTCGGTGGTAGGAGGAACAAGACTTCTGGTCAGGTGAATACAGGATTATAAATACTAAATCAAATAGGGGTAATGCAGGAGTAGGTTTAATAATGAATAAAAAATAGGAATGCGGGTAAGTTACTACAAACAGCATATTGAACGCATTATTGTGGCCAAGATAGATACGAAACCCACGCCTACCACAGTAGTACAAATTTATATGCCGACTAGCTCCGCAGATGATGAAGAAATTGAAGAAATGTATGATGAGATAAAAGAAATTACTCAGGTAGTGAAGGGAGACGAAAATTTAACAGTCATGGGTGACTGGAATTCGATAGTAGGAAAAGGAAGAGAAGGAAACGTAGTAGGTGAATATGGAATGGGGGTGAGGAATGAAAGAGGAAGCCGCCTGGTAGAGTTTTGCACAGAGCATAACTTAATCATAGCTAACACTTGGTTCAAGAATCATAAGAGAAGGTTGTATACAAGGAAGAAGCCTGGAGATACTGACCGGTTTCAAATAGATTATATAATGGTGAGACAGAGATTTAGGAACCAGGTTTTAAATTGTAAGACATTTCCAGGGGGAGATGTGGACTCTGACCACAATCTAATGGTTATGAACTGTAGGTTAAAACTAAAGAAACTGCAAAAAGGTGGGTATTTGAGAAGATGGGACACGGATAAACTGACAGAACCAGAGGTTGTACAGAGAGTCAGGGAGAGCATTAGGGAACGACTGAAAAGAATGGGGGAAAGAAATACATTAGACGAAGAATGGGTAGCTTTGAAAGATGAAACAGTGAAGGCAGCAGAGGATCAAGTAGGTAAAAAGACGAGGGCTAATAGAAATCCTTGGGTAACAGAAGAGATACTGAATTTAATTGATGAAAGGAGAAAATACAAAAGTGCAGTAAATGAAGCAGGCAAAAAGGAATACAAACGTCTCAAAAATGAGATCGACAGGAAGTGCAAAATGGCTAAGCAGGGATGGCTAGAGCACAAATGTAAGGACAGATACTGCTTACAGGAAAATTAAGGAGACCTTTGGAGAAAAGAGAACCAGAGAACCAGAGGTCAGATGGAAACCCAGTTGTAAGCAAAGAAGGGAAAGCAGAAAGGTGGATGGAGTATATAGAGGGTCTATACAAGGGCGATATTCTTGAGGACAATATTATGAAAACGGAAGAGGATGTAGATGAAGATGAAATGGGAGATATGATACTGCGTGAAGAGTTTGACAGAGCACTGAAAGACCTAAGTCGAAACAATGCCCCGGGAGTAGACAGCATTCCATTACAACTACTGATAGCTTTGGGAGAGCCAGACCTACAAAACTCTACCATCTGGTGAGACTGGGGAACTGCCCTCAGACTTCAAGAAGAATATAATAATTCCAATCCCAAAGAAAGCAGGTGTTGACAGATGTGAAAATTACCGAACTATCAGTTTAATAAGTCACAGCTGCAAAATACTAATGCGAATTCTTTACAGACGAATGAAAAAACTGATAGAAGTCGACCTCGGGGAAGATCAGTTTGGATTCCGTAGAAATGTTGGAACACGTGAGGCAATACTGTCCCTACGACTTATCTTAGAAGAAAGATTAAGGCAAGGCAAACCAGGATTCTAGCCTTTGTAGACTTAGAGAAAGCTTTTGACACTGTGGACTGGAATACTGTGTTTCAAATTCTGAAGGTGGCAGGGGTAAAATACAGGGAGCGAAAGGCTATTTACAGTTCGTACAAAAGCAAGATGGCAGTTATAAAGAGTCGAGGGGCATGAAAGGGAAGCAGTGGTTGGGAAGGGAGTGAGACAGGGTTGTAGCCTATCCCCGATGTTATTCAATCTGTATACTGAGCAAACAGTGAAGGAAACAAAAGAAAAATTCGGAGTAGGAATTAAAATCCATGGAGAAGAAATAAAAACTTTAAGGTTCGCCGATGACATTGTAATTCTGTCAGAGACAGCAAAGGACTTGGAAGAGCAGTTGAACGGAATGGACAGTGTCTTGAAAGGAGGATATAAGATGAACATCAACAAAAGCAAAATGAGGATACTGGAATGTAGTCGAATTAAGTCGGGTGATGCTGAGGGAATTAGATTAGGAAATGAAACACTTAAAGTAGTAAAGAAGTTTTGCTATTTGGGGAGCAAAATAACTGATGATGGTCGAAGTAGAGAGGATATACAATGTAGACTGGCAATGGCAACGAAAGCGTTTGTTAAGAAGAGAAATTTGATAACATCGAGTATAGATTTAAGTGTCAGAGCTATTATGCATCAGAAAATCCCCATCGCATTGTAAATGTTTTCCTGACCAATTTTATTTTTCCCACCATGCACTAATGGCGAAACGTGTAAAAATAAAGTAGAATATTTAATTGCTATTGTTAAAACAACTACTGCCACTATCAATATTACTAAAGCCACCAATCAAAAAAATTAATCAGCCCCCGGAGAGATCACGTTAATATCGTGTAGCACGGCCTCTAGCCAAGAGAACGGCCTCACAGTTGGTGAGGAACAGAGGCGACTAGTTTCTTCAGGTACACCGTACCCAGCCGAAGCCACTCACTGATGATCGGATCTCTAGACTAGAGCTACCAGACTGCAAGGATGCTGACAGCTGCGTCTCACCCGCTGTTCCAGATAGTCGCAGACATCGTATGGAATTATGACAGGGTGATTTAGCGCGCCCGTCGAGGTGTGATCGCATACCTGATTAATGTGTTCCTCAAGCCAGAAACCTACACGTGCAACCGCGTGGATGCGGATGTAGTCGTCTTCCAAGGCGGGAGAGTCCGTGTAGAAGATGTAGAAGAACGGGCAACACTTGTTCATCGTTGAAAACCGCCCTCAAAACATCGCAGAACAATTCTGGCCTGAATTACGCCCCACACATATGACACTTTAAGCACCTCAAAGAGCTGTCCGTGCACTCGATACCACGCATCGTTTGAAATCTCTGCCCATCGAACCACACTGCAAGCATTCCGTCAGCTACTGTGCAATTTCTGTGTTGGCCCATTGAAGGCGGGAAGTTTTATGCATCGCTGTGAGCAATGGCTTTTTGCGATGTACTTGACTCCAAATGTCAATTTACTGCAATTTTCTTAACAATGTTCACTCAAAAACTGTTTGAAAAGGACCTGCATTCATCGACAGTTTGAAACCGATCGTCACTGACAGGGCGTGATACTCGTGTGGAGCCACTGTCGGTTAGGATCCCTCCACGACCGCTATTATTACGCCGCGAGTGGTACACCTTTCCTTGCAGACATGTTGCACAGTCCGCGGTCACACACCAATAAACTGGCCAACTTCATTCACGGTGTGGCCATGTGCACGTCCGAATACGATAGCTCCAGGTAGACCCATCTTAATTGCGCTGATTCCATGCGACCGCCCGGCACATATGCACTTGGACTGCCATGACTCATGTCTGTGGCACTTTCATGCGGGTTACTCATATTCCGTCCGGTGAGCATACAACTACGTCTACACGTCTGCCTCCACACCATTATTATTTCTACTACTATTATGATGGATCGCAGAAAAGAGTTTGTCCCGACTGTACTAAAACGATCACAATTAGCTGTTTAACAGTACCTTATCAGAAAAATTTTCATAAACTGCAGTATGAACAGAAGTCTTGGTCAGCACACTTTTCTCCTGTGCTTCCTGGATGCAGGAGACATTCCTACAAGGGCACATTGTCTAAACAGATGTGGGCCGCCTCCGCATGACGAGCCGCGAAACCCTGGTCTCTCCCAGTCTTTGGATGTACAGGGTACAAACACAGAATTAGAAGTAACACGATTCCGTGGACGACATCGCTAACGCACGAGAGTGTTGTCGTGCTCGACCCGGCGGTATACTTCTGGTGGAAGAAATTTCCATCTCCAGGATGACCGTCTGAGAGAGGGCAGTTCATGATGTAAAGTTCCAGATCACCAGACTGTGCACCAATGTCTTGAGTTAGTCCAATACCTTACATCTTGGGGCCTTGACATTGGTGCGCTCATTTGGGAAGGGCTATCTGAGAATAAGCTCTGCATAATTTCTCCATTTGCCTTGCAGTTAATATTATCCAAGGATTCCAGATTTCCTGAACTACGCGACTGGGTGAAGTATGAAGAGATTGTCACATCATGCACATTACTCAGAATCTCTTGTGGTCTCTTATATAATTCTACACAGACTCAAGCTTGAATGCAAGTTATCGCAATACGAATCTGAATATGTACGGTCTATCAATGTCAGAAGGTATACGTTCAACCCATGTAAATAACGGGAAGTCCACTGCGTTCACTCAGCTGACAAGATGCGGTTACAAATCACTGCGAGACTTGGCCTGATTATTCATTTACAAAAAGAAATGACTCGGTGGAAACTTAGGATAAAAACTGCGCTCCCGGCCATTAAAATTGCACCACCATGATGGTGGCATGGCCGAAGTGGCCGTGCGGTTAAAGGCGCTGCAGTCTGGAACCGCAAGGCCGCTACGGTCGCAGGTTCGAATCCTGCCTCGGGCATGGATGTTTGTGATGTCCTTAGGTTAGTTAGGTTTAACTAGTTCTAAGTTCTAGGGGACTAATGACCTCAGCAGTTGAGTCCCATAGTGCTCAGAGCCATTTTTTGATTGTGGCATGTGACGAACGTCAAGTTGTGCTCCATCCACGGATAAGCAAATGATTGACATTTCGGCGTGAAACGTTCCTTCCGTCTCGTCCACAGAGTTTCCTTACCGGATCGCGAAGTTCTAACAGCAGTCGCGGTCAGAATGGCTACACTCGCTGCGCGACGTGCAGCGCAAGAGACAAAATTTCAAATGGCTCTGAGCACTATGGGGCTTAACATCTGTGGTCATCTGTCCCCTAGAACTTAGAACTACTTAAACCTAACTAACCTAAGGACATCACACACATCCATGCCCGACGCAGGATTCGAACATGCGACAGTAGCGGTCACGTGGTTCCAGACTGAAGCGCCTAGAACCGCACGGCCACACCGGCCGGCGCAAAAGACAAATTACACGATTTGATCAGACACCTTTAATGGTGGAACCTAATTGCTTCTCTGCACAGTTACATTTATACTGTCTGTTTAAATAAGAGTCGTCAATCTTGCTTTGAAGGGCGAGATGGGGTCGCAACAGTCAATACCCGTATACAAATAATCAATTCCCTGTAGCATTCCGACAATTTTCAAACATCTCTCAGATCCGGCCACTAGATTGGAAAACGAGCATTGCAGACACTCACTACACTGTCTCGAACTGGTTTTAGCATCTACTATGTAAACAAAACAGGATGGTAGTGAAAAGTCAAAACGGATAAGGACACGCACAAAATCATCATACTTCAAGGAATGCAGAGTCTCATGGTGGTGGCTCTGTATAAAAAGTTCTTGGGTTTTTAATAGCGTCAAATGATTAAAATTACGCGAGCTTTCCGCCAAGCAAATCTTGGCCATTGCTCAGTGGTATGACTGCCAGTGAGCTGCTGGTACGCCCTTATATACACAAGCTGCCGGCTGTGGCGTTACTGCCACTATTGACATGCCATATAATGGCATACGTTGACTCGGCGTTTGATATGGCGCTTCAGTCGCGCGATCGCTGAATTCTACGCCGTGCTGAGCTGCAAGCCACCGTCACTACCCTTAAAGCTGTTATCTGTGATTTTTATTCCAATAGTTTCTTTAATTATACAGTCCCAGAAGCACTTAGTGCGAGCCACAACAGAAGTTTCGTCAAATTTCATCCGGTGACCGTCTTCTAAAGCATGCTACATCGACATCTACACGCATATTCTGCAAATCACAAAAGTGCCTGGCAGAGGGTTCATCGAACCATCTACACAATTCTCTATTATTCCAATCTCGTACAGCGCGCGGGAAGAATGAACACCTATATCTTTCCGTACGAGCACTGATTTCCCTTATTTTATCTTGGTGATCGTTCCTCCCTATGTAAGTCGGTGTCAACAAAATATTTTCGCATTCGGAGGAGAAAGTTGGTGATTGCAATTTCGTGAGAAGATTCCGTCACAACGAAAAACGCCTTTCTTTTAATGATGTCCATCCCAAATCCTGTATCATTTCTGTGACACTCTCTCCCATATTTCACGATAATACAAAACGTGCTGCCTTTCTTTGAACTTTTTCGATGTACTTAGTCAGTCGTATCTGGTAAGGATCCCATACCGCGCAACATTATTCTAAAAAGAGGACGGACATACGTAATGTAGGCAGTCTCCTTAGTAGGTCTGTTACATTTTCTAAGTGTCCTGGCAATAAAACGCAGTCTTTGGTTAGCCTTCCCCACAACATTTTCTATGTGTTCCTTCCAATTTAAATTGTTCGTAATTGTAATACCTAGGTATTTAGTCGAATTTACGGCTTTATCGTGTAACCGAAGTTTAACGCGTTCCTTTTAGCACTCATGTAGATATTTTCTAAACCCATGTTGACTGTGTGTCAATTAACCGTTTTCTTCAAGGTAATTCATTACGTTCGAACACAATATATGTTCTAAAATCCTGCTGCATATCGACGTTAACGTTATGGGCCTGTAATTTAGTGGATTACTCCTACTACCTTTCTTGAATATTGGTGTGACCTGTGCAACTTTCCAGTCTTTGGGTACGGATCTTTCGTCGAGCGAACAGTTGTATATGATTGTTAAGTATGGAGCTAATGCATCAGCATGCTCCGAAAGAAACCTAATTGGTATACAGTCTCGACCAGAAGACTTGCTTTTATTAAGTGATCTGAGTTGCTTCACTACTCCGAGGATATTTACTTCTACATTACTCATGTTGGCAGCTGTTCTTGATTCGAATTCTGGAATATTTACTTCGTCTTCTTTTGTGAATGCATTTCGGAAGGCTGTGTTTGGTAACTCTGCTTTGGCAGCACTGTCTTCGATGGTATCTCCATTGTTATCGTGCAGAGAAGGCATTGATTGTTTCTTGCCGCTAACATACTTCACATACGACCACAATCGCTTTGGATTTTTACCAAGTTTCGAGACAAAGTTTCGTTGTGGAAACTGTTATAAGCATCTCGCATTGAAGTCCGCGCTAAATTTCGAGCTTCTGTAAAAGATCGTCAATCTTGGGGATTTTGCCTCTGTTTAAATTTGGCATATTTGTTTCGTTGTTTCTGCAACAGTGTTCTAACCCGTTTTGTGTACCAAGGAGGATCAGCTCCGTCGTTTGTTAATTTATTTGATATAAATCTCTCAATTGCTGCCGATACTATTTCTTTGAATTTAAGCCACATCTGGTCTACACTTATGTTATTAATTTGGAATGAGTGGAGATTGTCTCTCAGGAAGACGCCAAGTGAATTTTTATCTGTTTTTTTGAATAGGTATATTTTTCGCTTATTTTTCGAGGATTTGGGGATTACAATATTCAATCTTGCTACAACAGACCTGTGTTCACTAATCCCTGAATCGATTTTGATGCTCGTTATTAACTCAGGATTATTTGTTGCTAAGAGGTCTAGTGCGTTTTCACAACCGTTTACTATTCGCGTGAGCTTATGTTCAGCTAAAGCCGGTTTCTCGGGGTAGGGTAGGCGGTGAAACCCTTCATGCTTCTTCCTCCGTTGCTCTACAGTGGGCTTTGTCAGTCCGATGTACGACTGGTCACCTTACAAGGTGTCTTGTAGACCTCAGGTGTTGTGAGACCTGCTGCACCTTTAATGGATCTCAGTAACTGCCGGATTTTTGAAAGAGGCCTGAAGATCGATTTGATCTTGTGTCTTTTCAGCAGGTGGCTTACCTTTCCCAACACAGAGCAACAGGAAGGCAAGAAAGCAAGTTTCTTTACCTGTTCCTCGTTGGTGGTCTTATTGCGATTCTTGCTTGAAATCG
Organism: Schistocerca serialis cubense; assembly: GCF_023864345.2. Classification (NCBI taxonomy): domain Eukaryota; kingdom Metazoa; phylum Arthropoda; class Insecta; order Orthoptera; family Acrididae; genus Schistocerca; species Schistocerca serialis. The sequence continues at coordinate 430,785,738 of NC_064638.1, read as the reverse complement.
CTTCATTTATTTGACAAGCGTTGTAGACGTTCTTAAAAACCTCAGCTCATGGGGCGGGTTATCAGCACCTGATACCATTTTTGCACAACGTAACAATCTGGCCGCTTTTGCACCGGTATTGATGGCTGATGGCGTGCAAGTACAGATCAGCGTCAATAAATCTTCTATAGACGCTGTGGCCAAACATCCATTTCGTTTGCGGCGGGCGACGCTGTCGAGGAAGGACAATGCACTATTTCTTTCTATCTCCGTGGTGAGCGGGATGTTACTGTTAATGCTGCTGAGATGTTTCAAAAACTTGTTAAGCTCCTCACGTCCGTGGGGTCAAACGACGAACGTGTCGTCAACGTACCGAAAAAAACTACTAGACTTTAATGGCGATGGGTAGAAGGCATTATCCCAGAAACTCTCCATGAGGAGGTCTGCAATTGCTGGAGCTAACGGGCTTCCCATCGCTACGCCGTCCGTCTGATCGTAACACTGACCGTCGTACAAAAATAACAATGCCTAAATGGCTCACTTACAAAGAACTGCAATACTAGGTCCACAAAGTCTGACGGGCACATTCATTGACAGCGCCACATCGAAACTGGCCATAATGACACTCTCACTACGTCGAACAAGGTTAATTTAGCTGGTAAAACTGGCCGAGTGTTCACAGAGGGCCACACGTAGAGTGAGGAGACTGGCCAAGTACTTCGCCAGCTTGTATGTTATGCGTCGTTTAAGAAGGTCAGACGTTTAACAGCACGTGTCAGAACTCGACAGCGGCAGGATCATGTCCTATAGAGACTGCGGTATATCGTTCCACGACACAGCTGCTTGCTGATCTGAATCCCACGATTTTCATTCGAACATGAAATCGATGGGTTCAGGAGGCCCGTACTCAGCGTCATGCAGGATCTCAGTGGCCCGTGCAGGCTCTTACAGTCAGACAACGGACTCGTCTGCAACAAGACATGGGCACAGTGATGCCGTCTGGAACACTATGGACTCAGCACGGCGACGATACCTGCAGTTTCCCTCGACGTGGCAGCAGAGAGAGGTGCGCCGACACTGGTTCGCCCAACGACAACACTGGAGACGGAAGCGGCACCACGTTGTGTTTTCGTACTCCCAGCTCTACGTACAGCACCATGAGAGGACTTAACGTGCGTCGAGGCTCCGAGGATAACGAGTTTCAATTCGATCAGGAGGATACTTCGCTCAGTGCAACAAGTAACGCCGTATACACTATGTGAAAAGAGAGAAGCATTTGCGTCCGCGAGAGAGGGCGGGGGCAAGACGGGCACTTGCTGCCTCTCACTTCTCTGGAATCTGGAATACAGAGTTCTTATTCAGAGCGGAATCTGCCTATAACAAATACTGAGGAGCTAAACATAAATTCTCTGGGACATAATAAGTTTTTTGTGTCAGTTATAAAATTTAGTTCTTGTCACAAGACACGTCTCGAAACTGACTAACTTATTCATATAGAAAATGGCAATTTTAAATTCTGCCCCCCCCCCCTCCACCCCTGAAAAATATGGAGGGAAGCGAAGTCTTTCATGAGCTCCCAAAAACCGACTGGGGTTCCTCTCACCACGGAATAACCTTGCACAACACGTTTGGCGTGGGGGGACTAGGGGACATGAGACTTGCATCATTAAACTGTTGCACGAGGCTGTTTCGCGTGACGTAAACGTACCTTAACGGTCTGAAGGGCGTGTAGGGTGTTTTTTTGTGATGTTGCACCGTTTAACTTTTGCAGAAATATTTCATCGAATTATGATACACTGAAGACGTAATTCGTTAAAATTTTTGCTGAAGCTATGGAGCTTTAAGGTGAAATGATTTTCACACAACAGACAAGATCTTCGATGTATTCACGCAAGTCAATACAGAGTCCCAATTTGTGTTTTTCAGTTATTATTTTATTATTATTAACCACGGTGCAATAAGAAGGAAAACGGAGATTTATCTTTTAAATCCAGTCGAAGATGATGCATAAGGGACAGAGAACATACTCGGGTAGAGCAAAGATGGGGATGGAACTCGGCTGTATCTTTTCAGAGGAAACATTCTGACATTCCCCTTAATCGAAGTAAGGAAACCAACTATATAGCTCGCTGACGATGCGTCACTTACCGGACTGGACGTTTGTCGCATTGATACAGAAAAAGTCAGATTTCAAGCAGTTGCTACAATACTGACAAGATGCTATTATTATCTAACATATTTTTCATAAACATGTTCACTCTGCCACCGAAAATACATAACGGCTGGAGGCGAAACTAGAGATAACATCCTCTGGTCATAACATCGCCTACCGAATTTCACCTTGGTCGCATAAAATTACCTAAATTCCGTGCGCCAGGTACACACCAGTTTCAGGCATTACCAGTTGAGAGGTCACTTCGTGAACCGTGACTCATCCATAAAACCTTCTTCCAATGTTCTACTGATAAATGACAACACTTGTGTTCTGCGGCGATAAGTGACATCGTGTACTCGTTTTTGCGATCGGTAACGTCGCGACAGTAGAAGTCCCATGAACAAGTAGAAGTCCCATGGACATGGAGTTCGTTCGCCTCTCGATAAATCATCCTTTCACCGAGTCCAGTATCTGAACTGCAACGGCACTTCTATGTGGTTCCTGCGAGTACAGTATGTTGGAGAGTTCGGTGGTCGTATTCAGTTTATGTGTTGGGCGTACCAGATCGATGATTGGGCTCACGCAACTCTTTTTAAGTATCTCTAACGGAATATATGATCTCGTGGACGCCTATAATAACGCTCTGTTCAAAACCACTACAATGCCCTCGTCGACTCCTTCCGCCACATTATACAATATACGTCTATAGTGAAGAAGCAATGTGCTTACACTTTCTCTTGGCTATACAAACGTCACGCATAGCAATTTAAGGGGGACATAGGAGAACCTCTGGTCGCACAATATATATATATATATATATATATATATATATATATATATGGAGAAGAGAGGAACAAAAGTGTGTGTGTGTGTGTGTGTGTGTGTGTGTGTGTCTGTATTAAAAGCGATTGGTGGCCGAGAAGAATGATCACTACATTACCGCCCACTGCCACGTTGTCAAGAGTAAAGTCAAAAGTTCCCCACTCTTGAACGCGACGCTGTATATTTGTAACTCTGAAAAGAAGGGTGACGAATGGCAGCGCTCCCGAACGTGACGGGAAGAGCTCTGCTAGGCGCCCAGCTATCTGCTGCAACAGATGTCCTCGCCAGGAATACACCCTCAGGACTGGCTGCCGGGAGTTACACGCTATGCTCGTTCGTGCGCTGGTCTTCATGCAAGAATGAATAAGCTTCACCAGGTAAATACACGCGGGTAACGTCATATCAGAGCTCCGTGACTGTACTTCTTCCTCATTCAGTACTGGGTGCTATGTGATGCACTCAAAATCGTCGCTAAGAAGTCACTAGAAACTGGCACAGTAAAGGTAATGTTTCACATCTGTTTTTATACGTCATATATAGCCTTAACCAAAGTGCCACTTTCGGGACGGGGAGATGTGCCGACCTCGATCGACTCCGCCCGGCAGATTAACGACGAGGGTCGGTATACCGGCCAACCTGGAGACAGCTTTTAGGCGGTTTCCCACTAACCATCAAGTTAAAACCGAGCTGATACACGATTCGTAGACATATAGAAAACTTGCGCTCACTTTCAAACGAACAACCCTACATGAAGTTAGGTGGGGTACATATATTCCGTCCCCTGCGGGTCACAGAGTTACGACAGGAGGGGGATTGGGCCACTTCTTAAACTAACCATGACAAACCCGTTAATGACCATACCGATCTTGCGCCGGGATAAAGACACAGGAAAGACTCACCAGAGGAGAAACACCCCTCTGAAGATGTCCAGCGCAGCTCTGGACGAAACGTTAGGAGCTGAAGAGTTTCATGGACCACGACCTTACACCCCGGAAGGTTTACCAGAAGATATGTCATCCGGTCGTGAAAGCTTTCATACATTTGAAAGCTGTTCACAGAGCTGGAAATGCTTATGCAGGAGATAGTTTTGCGTCGTTTTCTCCACCCACGCGTTCTCCTGTTACCTCTCTTCGCGTTTCCCACTGTTCTTTCGAATGGAATGTGTTTTCAACAATTTCATTTTCCTACATGATCTGAAAACTTTTGCCGACCGCTGTGACCGAGCCATTCTAGGCGGTTCAGTCTGGAACCGCGCGACCACTACGGACGCAGGTTCGAATCCTGCCTCGGGCATGGGTGTGTGTGATGTCCTTAGGTTGGTTAGGTTTAAGTAGTTCTAAGTTCTAGGGGACTGATGACCTCAGATGTTAAGTCCCATAGTGCTCAGAGCCATTTGAACCATTTGAAAACTTTTATCATCCTGTCATAAATGAACCACTCATTCATATCATCGGCATCAAATTCCTGGCAAATTTGTATATTTGTCATCAACTCATCCTTTAAATTAATTCGCTTGAAAAATGACAAAAAGACTTCTATGTTATCTTCATCACAGATAACAGCCCACGTAGAAGTTGTTTTCTATTAAGCCGTTTTAATGTTTCAGCAACTCTTCGATCCATTGGTTTTTCTAAGAATCTCACATTAGGAAGCAAAAATTTTACTGTAAACATTGCATATACACTCTCTAAAAGTTCAGCTGAAGGATGGGTTGCCGCACTTTACAGTAAAAGTGGGACTTTTGCTTCTTTACCAATTACGTTTTGAATTTTTGTTTCTTTACTTCAGGGATAAAAGTGCTGTCATACCAGTCAACGAATATTTCCGTGTTCATCCATGCGCTTTTTTGCTTTTTATAAATTAAGGAAACCCTGAAATTTTTGAACCACAGGCGGTAACTGGATTTCCCGATGAGGAGCAATGGCATTTTAGAGCTCCTGGTAGCATTTGCGTTAACTAATATTGTTACTCACTCTTTACTAGTTTTACACCCCGGAACTAAACTCTCTCGCCGAGAAGCAAATCAATTTGATGGCAATGATTTCAAATTTAATCCGGTTTCATCAACGTTGTAAACAAAGTCCCAGTCAAAGTCATTTGCTTCCAATTCTTTTTTAAACTATTTTTTTAAAAAAAATTTCTGCATATACATCAGATAACATTTTTCACTTTGTATTTACAATTCGCGAATTCCCCGATGAGATTTGAACTTGTACAACCATCCGTTACTTGCCACAATTAATTCATCTGTACTTTTTTTTTATTTAACTAAATGAAAAGAGCAAAGGAACAGGTATCGGTTGCCCAGTTGACCGTTTTTGTAAAAACCAACAATATAAAACTTCTTCCAAAAGTTCATTTTTCGAATCTTCATCACTTTCCGTTGTTTAATTCCGTCTTCGCTATCAATGCAGGTGTAGTTTAAAATTAAATCGGCATCCTTCTTAAGAATTATCGCTTATCGTAGAAGTATCTACACTTACCGGCTAATTTAGGACCAGTTTCTTCTTTTTTTTAATGAAACAATAATGTTTATGTCATCTTTGACGGATGGAATCACTCTTTTACACTTTGTCATTTTTCAGCACAGACGCGACACGGCGCAGCGGCATAGCGATTGACAACTAACTCGAAACAGCAATGAGGCGCGCATGGCAGCCATCGGCTGCATCGCGGACGCGTCGTGCCAGCGCGACATCCTTGCACGCACGGCCTAGACTTCAGAGGTATCTGCTCGCGGCTGGCAATTTGATTAATCGCGAATCTGTATACGTGAGATGTGGAAAATCGAGTCTCCTCTGTACTGCACTCTTGGACACACACCTGACCATATTTCATCTTATACTGCCAGGAACAATGTGCTTTGGCCCACTAATTTGCCTGTCCGGCACTGTGCATTGTTGAGTCTAACAGACGGCAATCAATGGCGCCAGCAGTAATACCGCGGCTGGAGGATTAATTTCACACCATTAACTTAATTTGCTGCTTTTGATTGCTGAAACGTCTTTCAGTCATTGGTGGTATAATCTATGTTTTGCTTTTCCAGTATCCAGGATACCAACATTTCCCAACTAACGCGTCACTGAGATCCCTTTCTACAAGAGCAAGTATAATACAACACACAGCGCTTGTAAAATCACGACTAAACAATAAGATTTCATCAACTGTAGCTCCTTTTCTGACAAGTCATCCACAACAGAATGGAAACAACGCTCTCGAGAGTGTCTGGAAATGCCTGACAAATGATTATCTTTGAACAGTGCCACTTCGTGATCATGATACCAAACTACTTGAATCAACACATCTAAAGTAAAAGCTTTAGATGAAACTTTGGCTTATTTGTTAGTTTATTAGCTAATACCACAAACGCTAACAAAGATCAGAAGTAATCCCTGAATGGCATGAGCAACATGAATATAGACGTAGAAAACTGTACTCGAGCGACGTAAAAATACGTAATGATGTACAGGAAAACAGCCATTTCAAACCTAACTAAGGGTATCATCTATATTTACAGGTACATCCACACTTTGCAAAACACTGCCAAATGTACGGCAAGAAGGTACATCCCATTATACCAGTATTAGGGCTTCTTCCCGTTCCATTCATATGATGATAACAGGAAGAATGACTGCTGAAATGCCGCAGTCTGCGCTGTAATTAGCATGATCTTCGCGAAGCCTGCAGGAGCGATATACGTGTGGGTCTATAGCCTACCCATAGATTCATTACTTAATGTAGGCACTTGAAACTTTCTAAGTAGGTCCCCGGAGAATTTTAGCATCTCTCTTCAAGTGTTCATCAGTTCAGGTTCTTCAGCATCACCGTAACAGTCTCCCACGGGCCAAAAAACCCGTGGCCATTTGTGTTGCTATTCTCTGTGTACGTTCTTTATCTCAGTCAGTCCTATCCGGTACGGGTCCCATACACTTGAGCAATATTCGCACGAGTATCTTGTAATACATCTCCTTTGTAGGTAGACTGACTGCATTTCCCTATATTGTACCAATGAGCTAAAGTCTGATACATTACCCACCACTCAGCCTGTGTGAGCGTCTCCTAAATAAATATAAGGAAGAGGGCATTAACAAATAGAAATAAAATTTAAAAAATATTCAAATTGAAAGTAAGCCATGATTTGATACGGCGTTTTAAGTATTTAACTGGAATCCGTCTCATTGCAGGACACAGAAAACAACCATGCCTCAACACGGCGGGGGTTCAGAAAGGGGCGCCGGCCAGGTGAGTGTAGCGCCGCCGCTGCTGCTGCAACCCGTGTTCTTGCAAATCTCTGTTATCAGCGCCACGTGTTAGGTCCTTTCACATATTGTGTTTACCTCCAATAAAGCTGAAAGCTACCTGTGCCGTCTTATTGTCTTATTTCTGTGTGAACGGCCTCCACGAGATTCTTCGTTAGCACTACGTCTTTTACTCTAGATCTTGTAAGGGGTCCGTAGGCCCTTACTGTAAGTTTGCACTCGGCACAGGTCGATAGGGCAAACAATCGATAGTGTCGTGTTGCGAGGGCGAGTGTAGCGTTGAAGTCAGTTCCCAGGCTGCGGTGTCCGAGCAAGGTTTACCGACAAAGGGAGTGGCCATCGCCGCGGTTTAACCCCTTTGTGCTAGAATAATACGGGAAAGTGAAGAAGTACAATTACGAGAGTGATCAGTGATATTTCTGTGCCGATATCTTTGGTTTCGCGTCTACCGCGCCGGCATCAATTGGATTGCAGTGTTGGATTGCAGTGATTGAATTGCGTGTGACAATAATGAATAACGAAGAGGCCTGTGCCAAGATTAGCCGTAATTAATTATGTATGACGAAGGCAGTGGCTGTCTCCTTTTTCTTGTGTTTTTGAGGCGAATGTAGGTCTTGATTAGTGAAGCTGTGTTGGCGTTCTTCTTGTCACCAGACATTTCATTATTACAGCATTGAGAAGGACAAAATGGAATGTAACAACTCCGTAGCAGTCAAAATCCGATTGCCAGCCCCATTAGGTACACAGTCACATTAATTAATATTTATTTGGGCTGCTATTCAGATCCCGATCGAGTGGGATACATAAATCGGACTTGTTACACCCTTGGCTTACCGTGAAAGGACAAGTGCAATTTTCGGACGAATCGTAAAGAACAATAGATAATTTTACCGTGCTTAAAGCGAGAAAATATTTTTCAATGTTGGATTGAGATAGAGCATAAACTTTCAAATCGCGACAAGAATCAGTGCATTTTTGAACAATACGAAGTAATAGCATCTTACGATTGTGACTAAACTATTTTTTACTTGCCATATTAGATAAGAGTAATAGTGTCGATAAACGGTGTTATAATGTGCAAACGCGTAAATCCGCACGAAAAACTGTGAAAAGTGAACACCAAAGAAAGACATGTGTGAACTTTAAAATAGCAAAACGAACTAAAAATTTGTCACGGAAGCTTTTAAAGAAGTGTTTAGTGGTAATATTTTGACTGAAATTGCTTTTTGAATAGTGAAAATCGGACAGCTTCAAGTGGACCCATAAACTGTTATGCGGACGACAATTCATGTGGCGACCCAATCGTTGAGTGACGTCACGCAGACCCGTGTAGCAGTTGCGCCAAAGAGCTTCGATCTGCGAGGTGATTCCCACGTCATCCCAACTACCTGTGCAAGTAGTAGTTCAAGCACAGACGCACTACACCGACGGTCTTCAGCGCGACTTCGAGACACCGAGCGCCGACCCGGCATCTAGCGGCCGAACTACAAACTACGCCGCCTGCAGCGCCACGGAGCGGCCGACGGAGAACTACGACGACTCGCCACAGATCTTCAGCACGACTTCATGCGGCTCCGGCAGCAGTACAGCGCCACGCCCACTTCAAACGTCAAAACATCACGACTCGTGGTAACGTCAGTTGGTGAGTGGAGACGACTGGTTAGCATAACATTAAATTGCAGTGTGCAGTCTTCGCGGTAAATAAACAATTGTAAACGGAATTTCACATTAGGAAAAGTACCCAATTACAGTAATTTCCGAAAAGTTTGCGAAACATACTCTGAAGTATAGCATACTTATTTATGCATACTGCGTTGTCTAAATGGTAATTATACAGATATGCTCATTGTTTTTGGGGATTGTACATTTATAGATTTTATGAGTGGTGTGATTTATCTTGTTTAGAACATTTTACATAAGCTGTGTATGTGAGAATTGATATTTGAAGTTATTAGGTTGTGAGAGTTGGTATGTTCGGTATTCATACGTATTGTATCAATTTTGGGATTAACTGAAAATACTGCAGGTACTGTTTGATTAGTTTCATGGTAATTAGGAGTGTTTTGGGTTACTAGAAGTTATTCTATATTACTTACCTGTGCATTAAAAATAAACAAACATGTCTACTGAAGATAAGCAGGTTTGTGAGGCAGTAGTTGAAAGGAAAGGGATAGGACAGGAAGACAGAGAGGATTCAGGAATCAGTGATTATGGATTGTCATTAGATAGCCCATTAGCACACTCAACTAGTTAACCCGAGACACCGGGACAAACGACGAGAGATAAGCCAGTTTCAGAGGGTGCAGATATACGACCGATGTTGGCAGCCTTACTAAAAGAAAATAATGCATCATTAGAGAAAAGTTTACAAGAAAATAACGCGTTACTAAAGGAAGATTTACGAGAATCATTAGAGAAAGGTTTACAAGAAACAAGAGAATCACTAAAGGGTTTACAAGAAAATAATGCATCATTAGAGAAGGGTTTACAAGAAACTAGAGAAAGCTTAGAAGAGTCATTTAAGGAAACTCTAACACAAGAGCTCAAAACATTGGAAAGGAAGATAGAATATAATCTGAAGAAGGAAATACAGGAATTAGAATAACGACTGAAGATGGACATCAACGAGAGAGAGAGTAAGCTGCAGAAGAATATAGACCAAGTCCAGGGGGACGTGGAGATGGAAGGAAAGTTAACAAAAAAGATAGAAGACCATATTAAAGAAACGAAAGCCGAATTGGGAGAAAGAATCAACAAAGTGGAAACAATTTGCAATCATCGAATCGCCGAGGTGACGCAGATGCAGAAACAACGCAATGATGCGGTTAAGGGGAGAGGAGATAGGCAAAACCAACTGGCTGTCAATCTGCAAAATGCTATAGCCGTGCAACGAGAAGAGGATAACAAGAGGGTTGCAATGGAGGTCAGACAATTACAACAGGGAGTGCAGCAATTGGAGAGCAAGACAGAAGAAATTGATAAACGAATTAGCAGTGCCACCTTAACCGTTGGGGAAGGTAGAGTCGTTACCTTGATGAGCAGTGATAATCGGTACGTCCAAAATAATACAGGGCAGAAATTTAGACCGAAAGGAGGGTTGCACCCAATGATATTTATGAAATGGTTAAAAGGAGTTTTCCCAGCACATCTTAAAGACTCAGACAAGATTCAATTTGCAATAGATAGAATGGAAGGTGAGGCCTTCACTTGGGGTGTCCGGAAGAAGGAAGGGACTACTAGTTATGATCAGTTTGAAGAGGAATTCTTGAAGAAATACTGGTCCAAAAGCCATCAGTGCGCAGCAATTGAGGACCTACTCCACCGCAAGTCACTTAGTACATGGAGAGGAACGTTGAGAGAGTTTGCCGAACATTTGTGGGAATTGAACGAGACCTTGGAACAACCCCTGAGTGATGACGTAATGATATCAGCGATAAAAAGAAGAATGAGCCGGAGAATGCAAGAAAGTGTATCCGGGAGCCTAATTAAAGATAGGGAGGCCTTGATGGAAATACTGGAACAGTTGGAATCTGTTCGATCACAGGAACACAATCAAGCTAATGATCAAAACCGAGGGGGAAGTAATGACCCAAGGAATCATTTTGGTAATTCGTCTAATTATAGAGGAAGAGGTGGTGGCCATAGGTACAGGAACCATGGTGGTGAACGGCAATGGAGAAATGATTGGAGAAGGAGTGAAGAACCGAGAGATCATGAGAGAGGATGGGATAGGCGAATGAATGACAGTGCATATAGAAGAGGCGGAGAGACCGGAAAACTGAATGACACTCCAGATGAGGTCCGGTCAGGAGTGAGAGCTACAAGGACCAGAGTAAACCTACTATGACACGACAATGGTGGAGATCTGAGAGAAGATCTACTGGAGGAAAGAAGTGGGATTCCCAAAGAACCCATGCTACCCATGATAGGGATCAAGCTATGTGGACTGAATATCGAGGCATTAGTCGATACAGGAAGTGAAGCATGTGCAGTATCCAAAAGGTTATATGAACAGATACTAAAAGCAAATATTAGCTTGCCTAGTTTCCCAGTGAGTGGAGTGAGAATTGTGAATGCTTTGGGTGCAAGGAGTAAACCTATTAAAGAACAAGTGTTGATTACCTTCGAGATAGAGGGAGAAGAATACAAAGCAACATTTTTGGTGGTGGCTGGATTGAACACATCAATTATTTTAGGGATAGATTGGTTGAATGAAGTTGATGCAGTAGTGAGTTTTGATGAAGGCACTATCAAGGTCAAAGGAAGAAACGGAGAAGAGAAGAGATTAAAGTTTGCTGGGGGGAGTGCAATCAAAGAAGAGGAGGAATTCAGAAGGATAAATTTGTGTCATGAAGAGGAACCCACCATGGGATACGGAGAAGAGGAACTAGAAGAGGAAGTGTTGATATACCTTGAGGGATTAGCACGAGAGAATAGACATAAAGAGGATAAGATCAATAAAAAATTGGAAGAGATGACACACCTAGATGAGGGGACTAAGAGGAAATTAGCCACAGTATTATACAGGCGTTGTAAGGTATTTTCTCAACGGCCAGGTATCATGAAAGGGGTGGAGTGTAAGCTAAAGATAAAGAACCATAAACCGTTCAATATAAAACAGGACTCCATTCCCCAGGCGAAACGAGGAGCAGTAGATGAAGAGATACAGAGGATGATGGACCTTGGTGTTATAGAAAGGGCCAACAGTCAATATAACAACCCCCGATTTGTTGTTGATAAGAAGGATGGAAAGGTGAGGATAGTTTTCGATGCACGAACAGTGAACAAAATCATCGAGCCGGAGCGAGACAAACCTGAGACTATAGAAGAACTGATTCAAAAATTCCGAGGAGGAAAGGTGCTTAGTAGTATCGACTTAACTGCTGGTTACTGGCAAATACCATTGGCCACAGTCCCCCCAGTATACAGCATTTACTTATGGAGGAAGGTGCTATCAATTTAGAGTGTTGCCACTTGGGCTTAATGTGTCAGTGTCTGAATTCATAAGAGCGATGGATAAGATACTAGGCGAGGAGTTACTTAAAAAGGTCACCGTCTACGTGGATGACCTCTTGATACCAAGCGAATCATGGGAAGAACATTTGAATAGATAGGATGCAATCTTGGCAGCTGTTGAAACCGCAGGGGCAACTGTAAACCTGGACAAGTCGGAATTTGGCAAATCAAAGATAAAATTCCTGGGCCATATAATATCCGAGGAGGGTATCTATTCTGATCCTAGTAAAATGGAGGCTATTAGAAATTTTCCGACCCCCCATAGTAAGAAACAGTTGCGAGCATTCTTTGGGGTTTGTGAGTTTTATAGAAAATTTGTCAAAGGATCTGTACTTAATGCCCCGAGTATGAGGGAATTGACCAAGGCGAGGATGCCGTGGCATTGGAGTGCAGAGTGCCAAACCGAGTTTGAGAGTATCAAGGAAGCACTATATAGTGCAGACATATTGTACCACCCGGATTTTTCCAAGGATTTTTATTTAGGAGCAGACAGCTCTGACTATGGACTAGGAATACATTTGTACCAAATGGAGAGGAGCGGAAATGGTGAGAGTGTAAGAACAATAGCGTTCGGTAGCAGAAGTTAAAATGCTTGGGAGAGGAAATATTCTATTACCGAAAGGGAGGCATTGGCAATTGTGTGGGGGTTTAAGCGTTCCCGATATTATTTGGCCGGAAGACATGTGAAAGTAGTGACTGACCATAAGGCCCTTACATTTCTGACCACAAGCAAGTTGAGGCATAGCAGACCAACGCAGTGGGCCCTGGCATTACAGGACTATGACTTCGAGATAATTTATGAACCAGGAGCAACACATATAATACCTGATGCTTTATCAAGATTACCAGCTGACTCGAGAGGAATGTTGGTGGATAGGCCAGAAGGAGAGGGAGTTAGAATTAACCTGATGAAGGGAGTACAGTATGAAGAATTCATAAGGGAGTTCCTAAAGAATGTGCGCAGGGAACAGAATGAGGACGAGAAATTAAAGACAATTAAAAACAAATACAGGTGTGCAGGAGAGGAAAGAATTCGCACATTTTATTATATTCATAATGGGATACTTTATAAAAGAAACAAGGAGAGTGAGGAGAACTGGAAACTCTGTGTGCCTGAGCATGTAGTAGAAAAATTAGTTTGGTATACGCACTATAGTAATGCGCATTATGGACCGAAGAAGTGTCTGGAAAAGTTGAAGTTAGATTGTGCATTCAACAACATGGGAAGGCGTATACGTAAGATACTGAGTACATGTGACACCTGTCAAAAATCTAAAACGACTACAGTACAGCACAAAGGATATATGCATCCAATTGTACCCACAGCAATTAAGGACATAGTTGCAGTGGATCTCTTTGGGCCACTTCCTGCCTCACGAGGGAATTACACACAAATCTTAGTAGTGGAAGAACTGGTTTCCAAGTACATAAAATTTTACCCGTTGAAGAAAGCCACTAGTAGAGCCATCATTAACCATTTTGAGAAAGACTATTTTCAAAAGGTGTGTATTCCTAAGCGAATTTTGAGTGATAATGGGTCACAATTTAGGTCAAAGGAGTGGACAGAGATGCTAAATGAGCACAGAATTCAGCAAATTGCCATTTCTAGTTATAGGCCAGCTTCTAACCCAGCAGAACGAACAATGAAGGAATTGAACGGTTTATGCTGAACATACTGTCATAGGAAGCATGGTTCATGGAAAGAATATCTGGAAGAATTTGAGCGGGTCAGCAATCACCTCCCACATGATTCTACAGGGTTTGCACCATGTGAAGTATTGCTCAATCAAGAACCCGACAGTATTTTTCGTGAGTTGGTAGTCTACCCACCAGGAAGTTGATTGACCTGGGAAAGGAAATTGGAGCTAGTGGAATTAAGTATGAAGGAGAAGGCTAGAAAAAAGACAGGAAAGACACGACAAGCTAGTGAAACCGATAACTTACCGAGTGGGAGACCTGGTACTAGTAAAGGTTCATGCAAAATCAAAGAAAATAAACGCTGAAATACATAAATTTAACCACGTTTATAAGGGACCGTACAAGATTATAAAAATTGGTCATCCTAACACTGTGGAGTTGGAATATGCACGGACAAAGAGAGTGCATGGTAAGGAACATGTGGAAAACATAAAAAGCTACTACTCACACGAGAACAGGGATAACCCAGATGAGGAAGGGGAACTCGATTAGGGCGAATGTCTGAAATGAGAGTGTTCAAGCTCCTTGATGTAGTTGAGTAGGACATGTTTAGAACATTTAGTTGTTAAACGGACATTTGAAAAAGGGAAATGTTTATTTACATTGTGTTTTCTGATGTATTATAATTAGAATTGCATATTTCATATCGACGATTACCTGAGAATAGGTATAAAACCTGTAACAACTAATTTGTAGTATAATAATTCATATGTCATGTGTTCAAGTAATAATTTTTTGATTGTATGTTGTGTGTTTCATTCAATATTGGACTATAGAGCACTATTGCTGTTTGATATAAAAAATTGTAATTTGGACAATGCCATGTTTATGAGGTGTAATAACCTTTTGTAGAATATTATTGTGGAGGCAGCCCACTACCGAAGTCGAGGGATTATTTGGTGAATTGTAATTTCATTAATTATTTACACTATGTGTTTTGTTCAGATGTAGCAATGTCTAATTCCCTTGCCGATTCTTTTACGCCAGTGGCTCCAAAGAAGTTTTCGAGGGCGGGGATGTAAGGGGTCCGTAGGCCCTTACTATAAGTTTTGCACTCAGCACAGGTCGATAGGGCAAACAATCGATAGTGTCGTGTTGCGAGAGCGAGTGTAGCGTTGAAGCGTTACCAGGCTGCGGGGTCCGAGCAAGGTTTACCGATAAAGGGAGTGGCCATCGCCGCGGTTTAACCCCTTTGTGTTAGAATAATACGGGAAAGTGAAGAAGGACAATTACGAGAGTGATCAGTGATATTTCTGTGCCGATATTTTTGGTTTCGCGTCTACCGCGCCGGCATCAATTGGATTGCAGTGATTGAATTGCGTGTGACAATAATGAATAACGAAGAGGCCTGTGCTGAGATTAGCCGTAATTAATTATGTATGACGAAGGCAGTGGCTGTCTCCTTTTTCTTGTGTTTTTGAGGCGAATGTAGGTCTTGATTAGTGAAGCTGTGTTGGCGTTCTTCTTGTCACCAGACATTTCATTATTACAGCATTGAGAAGGACAAAATGGAATGTAACAACTCCGTAGCAGTCAAAATCCGATTGCCAGCCCCATTAGGTACACGGTCACATTAATTAATATTCATTTGGGCTGCTATTCAGATCCCGATCGAGTGGTATACATAAATCGGACTTGTTACAATCTCTGCTACAAGGAAAGCCAACAGGACGATTTGAGATGTACCTTCGTTTTAATGTTTTAGCATAAAACTCGAGCTCCCATCTACTAGTATCTAAAAGTCTCAACTCCTGTGGATAGGCTTATCTTGTGTTTGTTGATTTGTCCAGAGTTGCAGATCCACAGATTCATTTGATGTTTGGTATGACACAGAAGTTTGAAAGACAAACAAAACTTCTGTGCAATATTTGCTTATTACCATTCAACGCAAAATAAAAACATATTGCTCCACTTCAATATGTTAGTCGTCACTGTTGCTACCACAGCACTTATCGAAGTCGAAGATGCATAGTCTCATCCGAAGACGTCGCTCCCAGCAGCCGTAACTCAGTACAAAACTCTACCAGTGCCGCCACTTTCAGCTAAGACAGTGTCTTCTATTATCGTGGCTTATGACATCTCTCAGGGCGCCAGCCACCCCCTAGGTCAGAATTACGAAGCGTTTTATGAATCAAAATACTAGCTGCACAATTTCAAATGACAGTGGCTCAAATGGCTCTGAGCACTATGGAACTTAACATCTGAGGTCATCAGTCCCCTAGACTTAGAACTACTTAAACCTAACTAACCTAAGGACATCACACACATCCATGCCGTAGCCAGGATTCGAATCTGCGACCGTAGCACTAGCGCGGTTCCGGACTGAAGCGCCTAGAACCGCTCGGCCACAAAGGCCGGCAAATAACAGTGACGGCCAGTTTTCTGTGTGAATCAGTGCAATTGTTGGTTCTGTTAAAAACAGTTGATACACACAGTAGTATGCCACAACATAGATACCACCTGTTTAATAGTACAATGAGGTGATACAAGTCATGGGATAGCGTTATGCACTTACACAGGTGACGGTAGTATCGCGTACAGTGCACTGGCAGAGCTGTCATTTGTACTAAGGTGATTAATGGGAAACGGTTTCCGATGTGATTCAGGCCGTACAACGAGAATTAACAGACTTCGAGCGCAGAATGGTAGTCGAAGCTAGACGCATGGGACATTCCATTTCGGGAATTCAATACTCCCAGATCCGTAGTGTCAAGAGCGTGCCGAGAGGACTAAATTTCAGTTATTACCTCTCACCATGGACAACGCAATGGTCGACGGTATTCACTTAACGACAGAGAGCAGCGGCGTTGCATGGCGTTGTCAGTGCTGACAGCCGAGCAATACTACATAAAATAAACCCAGAAATCAATGTGGGACGTACGACGAACGTGTCCGTCTGGGCAGCGCGGCGAATTTTGGCGCTATGGGCTATGGCTGCAGACGACCGGCGCGAGTACCTTTGCTAACAGCACGACCTCGCCCG